>NW_008751804.1:1010803-1021246 GCF_000715545.1 Opisthorchis viverrini
ATATATATAAAACTGTGCACATACCAGTGGGAAGTATGGCAATTGATGAAGGGATTTATGGTTGATGAACATCAGTACCCATTACTTGCGTATTATCCTCTCTCGGTTCCTTTTACAGGTCGTGGACTGCGATCTCAAGCCCCTCGCCCTCCTCGTCAGCCCCCTCCACCTGGAGTAGCGCCTTCCGAAGAGGATGATGAGGATGTTAACACTTCAGCTGTTAACGGGACTTCCAACACAACTGTAACAAGTACCCAGAATGCCATGCCTTCCAACCAGCCCTACCCCTATGGTCTACCCCCACCACCTCCTCTACCTGGTTCGCAATACCCACCGATGATGTCAGGAGTGGGTGGGTGGCCAAACCAGCCCGTAATGCCTCCAGTGGCAGGTTATCCTCCCGGTGCAACTTACCCTCCGGGTCCTTCAGGCACTGGCGCTTACACCATACCGACTACATCCAACGGAACTGGGATGTGTCCAACACCATGGCCTTCAAATCCTACTCCAGGTGGTTGGGGAGATGCACCATCCATGGGATATGGAGGTACGATTTATCAGCCTTAGTCCATTGGTGTAGTTCTCAGTGTTCGCACTGCATCCCACATCTTGACATAATCATCCACGACTTTTTTTTCGGCAGGTCAGTGTTCGCACTGCATCCCACATCTTGACATAATCATCCACGACTTTTTTATTCGGCAGGTCCAGGTATGGTACCGCAGCCCTATTCAACCGGACCGGGCAACTACTGGGGTGGTTATTACCCACAGCCTATACCCAACCCCCCTCCACCTCCACCTCCAGGCGTCTAACGAACAACTCGTGTATGCATTTGATGATCGTTTTCTTCTCTTTCACCCTGTATCATGAAAGCCTTCCCCATTTCGTTCTCCTTGTGTACAAAATACTAGTCCTCTGATGCTCCGATTTTCTTGACTTGAGCATTCTGGTTTTCATACGACTCAGGAGCTATTGATGGAATTCATAACGCGTTCAGATGCGGAGTTATTATGGAACATCAAACACGGTTTCAAGCGATCGGACATGAAAGTGGGAAACTGTATAGATTCTGAGAGACTTGATGTTCTCAGCAATCGGCTGAACATTTAGAATCACTACAAGAATACCCTCAACATATAAATCTCCAACTCAACTGTCGATTAGCCCTGAACTGTGAACATTAATGGCGGGTTTCATCAGCGAAAGTTTGCATTCACACCACCAGTGATCAGTTGTTGCTTTTCATTTTGTTACGATTCATTGTGAAAGCGTCGTGATTGTGATTAACCGTCATCGAGATAAGCCACATGATTCTCGGATCCTTAACACGGCGGAATTTCCCGGGGTTATTTTCTATCCATTTTTTTCCATTATTTGGTACCATTTATGGGTGAGAGCACACTTTCGCCTCTGATTCCAGGCCAGTAGACCCCCTACCGGGAGAAACCGCACATCCCTGGTGTGCGATCTCGTGGTAGTAGACAATCAGCTTTCCCAAACTGCGAGGTATCACGGGCATAACGACATCCGAGCAAGTTATATACCAATTTCATTCAGACGCATCTGTCAGAGCGTTCCAGTGATATCCTTGGTTCCGTTCGCATTGTTCCCAATAACCACTTAACGAGGCGGCCGCAATTTCTACTAGTATGAAGCCCTCTCACCACCAACTTGTCGAGACTTGTTATACGGATAATAGTCTTCAAAGCTCAGCCAATTGGTCATTTCCACAGAACACTAAGACGGAAGCTTTCGGGCACTTAGCTCGTTCGTGATGGCGTCGGGTTAGCCTTCAAGCCTGTGCTTAGTGTACAACCGGTTCCGGTATTTAAAATCGCGTGGGCTGCTGAACTCGGCTAGTGAGCACGGTTGGATTTCAGTTTTCCTCGCATCAATGGTCCCTTCCCCTGATTTGTCTTCCCTATCCAATTTGCCGCACACATGTTCACCTTCGTTACCGCGATATCGGTGTTTTAGCTTAGTTCTCGGTCAAAATTCCAAGCTAGAGTTCCACAAAGGTACCCAACGTGTATTAACGCCCAAAACCTGGCGAAAAAGAACTCGCCGTCTATAAAGCACTTGCGGCGGATTCGGAAGCCTGGATTTGCAATTGGCAGCGGGCTTCGGGGTATACTGGTTCATGGCTGACTATTGGGTCCAGAATTCCGGCCATTTGCGCGCGAGATAGACTTGATTGTAGCAGCGCCTAAGTGTGAACGGTGTCGGTGCTGTATCCCACCTAATAGGTACTGCGTCGGACGCAGCCCATTCAGGAAAAGGCAAATGCAGAAAATTACGATTTTCAGGTGACCGATCGGGGCGAAATCCATTCATACTATGGCTAGCCAGACCAGTTGTATTAGCTGCTTGTCCGACTGTGCCTCCACATTCTCATGGCAGAGAGGTGGTCCACTTCTCTTCACAGGTCCTTGTTCAACAACTTTTGGAGCGGTATTGTGTCCAGCCTCGGTGGAGCGCGGCGATGTCGGTATTGTGTCCAGCCTCGGTGGAGCGCGATGCCACTGCTGGAGATTCGCTGTCCGTTCCCGTGCTGGCCGCTTCCTAGCCTTCTAGTGGTCGGCCGGTGAGTCGAAATCCGCAGCAACGTCTTAGCGGCCGCCCAGTCCATTTTCGGACGGCTTTATTTGGCCGCGTCCAGTCTTTTTCACCTAACCTCGGGGCAAAGTTTTCAACGTCGCCAGATTACATCGATCGGCCTTTATCCCGGCTACATCCGTCACACAACCCTCCAAAATGGCCAGAGCGACTGTACGCTATCCATCCTATAGTGACGACGGCTCCAGATGAAAGTCAGGACGTGTTTAGATGCAGAGTGGTTGTGAAACATGAGACAGTTTCAAGCAATCCGGCACGAAGGTGAAAACCCGATTCTCAGGGTTTGAGATCGGTCCTCTCAGTTGTATTCTCAGGTATTTCTGGGCGGTGTTTCAATATTTGATGTAAATGAAACAGCCAAATATTCTCCCAACTCAACTGTTGACCAGCTGCGAGGGTGGTGCTTCGAACTGTAGGGATTTTAATCGACGGAATGCCCTATCACAACCAACTATAATAATAATGTAATAGTAATAATACAGCACCCCCTCGGTGCCCAGCTGCCATGCCATCCGAAGGGTGCCCGAGGGCTGGGGTACTGCCAAGTTGCTCAAGCCTGGATAGGAGAAGTTGAAGTGCAAAACGCGAATTGGATGCTTTGTGCTAGAATTTCATCGAAGTTAAGCTTGAAAAAACGAAGGGTAACATTCATGAAAGTCCGAGGTCCATCCTGAAGGAGGGTTCTTGCTCATAAGTGGGACCGCTGTCAGTGGACATGGTTGTACGGCATCAAATCACCAGTGTTGAACATTGATGTAATACTGTCCATGCTGCTGCTGCTGGTGACTCATTCTTGTGCCCCACTTGTTGGTTCTCATCATGTAAAACAAACCACGGGTAGAATCAGGTATTTTCTTTTCGAACGCGGCTCACACAGGACATAGACCAGGGAAGCCAGTGAGATCAAAAACCAAGGTATGCCAGTACAACCACACCGAACTGGATAAACTCAAGACAACCTTACACCACTCGAGCGACGGTCACGAATTTGAAGGATGTGCTGGGTGGCTATCTTAGGCAGGAACATTTACTGATCTAAGTGGTGACGTGTACAGAGTACAGTAGAAAAAGAACAGGTTTTTGCTACTGGATCTACTGCTAACTTGTATTCACAACATCAGACAACGCGCGCCCACATCTGTGGGAAGCGTGTGCCCGTGCTGGAGAGAGGGGTGACGCCGAACATGCATTATTAATCTCAGTCGAATTACCCGAATAGCACGAACGTGTTCTCAGTGTCATCGTTCTGTTTGGTGATGACACTGGATTGGGTGCTCTGCTTTGTCATCATCAAAGCAGTTTCACTAACTCTGAGTTTGGGAATAAAATGACCGCTCGAATACACCATCCACATTAATTAGGACATTTGGTTGGATTGTTTAATTAAGCCGCGTGATAATGAGGTATGGAGAGTGTGCCCAAATAATTTCTGCGTAAAATGTTAGGGAACTATTGTTTGGGTAGGTGAGTGTAGGAAATTTGTATTAGAATTCCGCATAACCACGACCATAGAAAAGGTCAGCATATGAAATAGTTCCTCGTTGGTGTTCTAATTCTGATGCCCGAATTGTATTTGCCTCCTAACTTTATTACTTGGAATTAAATCAGGTGGAAAAATCGGCATACTTGTTCAAATAACGATGCGGTTTGTGCGGCATGATAACGTCTCGAATAATTGTCTGCCGCTGTGCGCCATAGGTAGCCATAAACGAAAGTACGAATGAATTTTAATTCCTGCTGACACACGGCTCACGTGGACAGTGCCTGTCACATCTGATTCAGGTCCTTTTACAAACAACTGGGTAATGAAAGCAGCCTCTAAACAGGTCAGCAAATGCGTTCTTGCACTCCTTGTAACGATTTTGGTGGCTGGGGTAGTATCATTTTTGTGTCCAAATATGATGAGTCGTTTGGCGACAGACTAATTAGGATTCCAGTCAAGCGTCGAGTGACAGCTGTGAGATTGATTCACACTATTCACAACGTGTTGAGAGGCCTGTACTTCCATGTTGATCGGTCTAACGATCATTGAGGATTTGTGGTGGGTATTTCTTGTATCTAAGCCTGTGCATGCTATTGTCGATGTCCACCGCTAAAGACACTATTCAGCTTACCTCGGGATGTCCTAACGGGCTGGAAAGCACCTAGCAGTCGAAGCAAGCTTTCGTCGATTACATCAGCTGAGCATATCAAACCTGAACGCAGTTGGATGTCACCCGAATTGTGATTACCTGTTCCTGATTAGCAAAGATGTTGGATCCTGTGGAGGTTCGCACCGTGTGTCTTCAATTACTTGAACGAACAAACGGTACTCAACCTTTTGTCGTCTGGAATAATTGCCAACCGAGAAACAGCTAAATTATTCGTCTAATAAGCCGTGTACAGAAGCTCTCAGAAATCTGGATGCTGTTAGAGTTGGCTTTCAAAATTCACACACCGGTCCACCAAGATAAAATGCTCCAAAAAGACCTCGAGTTACTCAACAATAACCAAGCTACTGAATAGGCATAGGTGGATCCCTGAATGATCTGCACATGATGTGCACATCCGGTGACATTTTTTTCCGGGAAACAAGGGCGGAATTACCTCACAGTGTACACCTAAAGTAGATGTTTAATTAGCTCGATGTCCATGCTTACATACGCTGTATTCCCTGAATGGAACAGAGGAGCAACCATGTGCCTGTCGAACTGCACACCGAAAGAGGAAGGTGTACGACAACGTTCCGTTATCGAACTAGATCAGCGACGGATACTCGGGGTGAAAAAATACAACCTGAAGAAGCCATTATTCCGGTCCACTGACAAAAGACATTTTGATTGGTGTGAACAGAACCGGCAATTGCTGTTTTTACTGCCTGCTGTCGGATCTGTACATTCGTGTGATGGAATTCGACAACACTTTCATTCTTTTGTTCCGTTTACTCTGGACTTTTATGTGAGCTCTGGTTTACAATGAAACCAAATGTATGTCAAACTGTTTTGCGTATTTCTGAGTTACCAAACGGAACCGGTAATCCAATAAGGGGATTGAGTGCGTGAGATTCGGCAAAAGAGTCGTTTTATCCTTTTGGCCCACCTAGCTTGTTCTAATATGCCCCCTTGATGAAGTTGGAAGAATTCTTGTCTTATAACTGCATAACCCGTCTGTTGTACTGAATCTTAGCTTCAAATGGCCAATCTAGCGGGGATATCCCACCAAAACTGATATATTTTCATTCAGCTGAAGTATGCCACAATCACGTTTCTGGAACTTGGAAGTGCGAACAAATGTCTGTTGGTAGTCTGAGGAGATTTAAGAATTTCAATGGGGATTTCGTCCCGATCCGATCTATGAATCCGATCTATGTTGAAAAGCCCAGAAATACTGTGCAGCTGTTTCGTCCTCAGTCGTGAATTGTAAGCTACCCCCAAAATCTGCACGGACCTAAGTTGTGTTTAGCCAATTTTCAACTTCATGAGCACTTTAGCAACGCCTGACAGTGTAAAGCATTTCATGAGCTGACAATCGGATATAGGGAAATGTGCTTCGGAAATTCGCCCCCTTCTGACTGGTCCAGCCAAATTGCCCACTGCGCCGATACACAGAAGCTTGAACCTTGGAATGACGACCGGAAACCTCAAAATAGTCGGGTCTGAAAGGCTGATTGCAGGAAGTGTGGAGCAGTTTAATGCACTCGGACGATCATAATTTCAAGGTTTACACTACCTAACATATGAAGAACACGGCAACGTGTCATTACGTACTTGAATATGTGTATTTTCGAGTCATCGTATGCACATACCACCAACCATCATGTAAATAAATGTCGGTAAGTAGTTTAGGTTTACAATGCTTTGAGCTTAACAGTGGGCTTATCCAACAACAGTGGGCATGTCGCAGTTCAGAAAATACAAGAACTTCACCTTGTTTCTGATACATTCGAATAGACTTTTGAAGCCAAAAATGGCAAGAGGGAATTAACACCCTACACTCCTAAGTGTTGGTTACCTTAGGACGGTATATTTTGACATTAGGCTGAAAATCAGAAGGGCCACCTCTCTTTGGACATAATCAATAACTTTATTTTACGCTGCCATGCTCTTGCATCTTTTTTGGCTCATTATTATATATCACCAAATACCACTATCAGTAAATAAGCTAGTCCGAAAATTCGCGTGAGATTCCTCAAGGAAGTCACGTGATCTAACAATTATTGATTGGTAACCAACGAACCGGATGTTAAGGTGGGATTCACTTGATTCAATTGCGGTAACCAAATTTATGTGCGAAGGAGTGTAGTCCGTGAATTTTGGACACATCGTGAGATTCAAATGAGCTATAAGGCCGACGGAAACTCTGGGGCCACGGCTACCTGATTAGCCTTAAGAGGGGTAAAACCAGTCGTGGGTTGTCGAAGAGTTTCCAGTAGCCTTGAGAGTTTTCTATAGAGGAAAATTTTGGTAGCTCAGGTAGCGTAGATGGTCGTGGGCTCGATTGGTGGTGAAACGTTTGCAATCAAATTGCCCAGCTCAGCGAACAAGCCAACGGAAATGTGCTTCGGAAATTCGCCCCCTTCTGACTGGTCCAGCCAAATTGCCCACTGCGCCGATACACAGAAGCTTGAACCTTGGAATGACGACCGGAAACCTCAAAATAGTCGGGTCTGAAAGGCTGATTGCAGGAAGTGTGGAGCAGTTTAATGCACTCGGACGATCATAATTTCAAGGTTTACACTACCTAACATATGAAGAACACGGCAACGTGTCATTACGTACTTGAATATGTGTATTTTCGAGTCATCGTATGCACATACCACCAACCATCATGTAAATAAATGTCGGTAAGTAGTTTAGGTTTACAATGCTTTGAGCTTAACAGTGGGCTTATCCAACAACAGTGGGCATGTCGCAGTTCAGAAAATACAAGAACTTCACCTTGTTTCTGATACATTCGAATAGACTTTTGAAGCCAAAAATGGCAAGAGGGAATTAACACCCTACACTCCTAAGTGTTGGTTACCTTAGGACGGTATATTTTGACATTAGGCTGAAAATCAGAAGGGCCACCTCTCTTTGGACATAATCAATAACTTTATTTTACGCTGCCATGCTCTTGCATCTTTTTTGGCTCATTATTATATATCACCAAATACCACTATCAGTAAATAAGCTAGTCCGAAAATTCGCGTGAGATTCCTCAAGGAAGTCACGTGATCTAACAATTATTGATTGGTAACCAACGAACCGGATGTTAAGGTGGGATTCACTTGATTCTATTGCGGTAACCAAATTTATGTGCGAAGGAGTGTAGTCCGTGAATTTTGGACACATCGTGAGATTCAAATGAGCTATGAGGCCGACGGAAACTCTGGGGCCACGGCTACCTGATTAGCCTTAGGGTAAGTAAAACCAGTCGTGGGTTGTCGAAGAGTTTCCAGTAGCCTTGAGAGTTTTCTATAGAGGAAAATTTTGGTAGCTCAGGTAGCGTAGATGGTCGTGGGCTCGATTGGTGGTGAAACGTTTGCAATCAAATTGCCCAGCTCAGCGAACAAGCCAACGACTACCTTATGAGGAGTGTTTCTTCAAGAAAATTAGTTTGTAGGTTATATCTGACGAAGATGATCATGCCGATCCTGAAACAGCATCGGCAGAACGTGGGTTTGGGAGCGAGTTCAAGAAAACTGGCACCTTGTATATTTATATAAAAGGAAAAGGCGTACTGATCTTGATCTAGATTAGTAAAGCCTTCTGAGCGTTGAGATCTCCTGTAGTTTTCATCTTTTTATGTTCGACTGATTTCACCGACGCTTTCTGCATGTTTTCCGTGTACTAAGATATTGATTGTCTGGAACGCTGAATGTCAGCTGAGGCCCATAGGCTTCCATGCGAAGTCATCTCAGTCTATGATCGCTAGAGGTAGCTTACTAAAACTTATTTGCGTTCACTACTTCCAACCAAAAAGTAGAAAAAATGGGAGTGCACTTTACAAACTGGCGCTTAACTGCAGACACTCGTCTGTTCGAAATCATACGCAATTACGTTATTTTACTTGTATCACGGCCGCTGTTGTTGTCCGCTTAGGGCCCTGCTTTACCTGGCTCCCTACGGCTAATGAGGGAAAATAGGGTTGCCAGAAATAGTTGCTCTCATGTGAAAACAACATTCACTAGGTTGCAGTCAGCAAGCACATTTTATGGGATCGTGCTGTCCTAATATTGATGGAGTAGGACCGATTTTCTAAGGTTTGCATACCCACCAGGCCGGTTAGTAATTGAGCTGCAAGTGAGATTTTTTCAAGAATGAGATCCTGGTAATTAGTTTCCTGGCTCATTATGAATTTCAAGCTGAATTACTTTGTCTACAACAGGCTCGAGTTTACTACCAAAAAGGTAACTTTCCAAAAATCTTTTGTTTTTTTATATTGTAGCTTACAAGCGGCGTCAACTTGCAGTTGGTACAGCGTATTCCGTACTTTACCAACAAATTACCCCCACTCGCTTTGAAATTCACGCTGACCAGGTGATTCAGAGTAAATTAACCTTAATTAAAAAACCAACTGCCTGCATGGATAATTTTTTTTGTAAATGAAGACGAGCACATGAATTCAAAAGATCTTGGACAGCGGTGAGCTATCTGTGAGACCTGACGAAAGAAGTCAGTAAGAGTAATTAATACTGAGCAGTATTCAATGCATACCTTCGTATTTGTCTAATGTGGAAGTTGGTGTGGGTGCATCTGAAGACAAAGCTACAAGAAACGTTCATGTGTATATGTGTGTGTTTAATCTACTGTTCAAAATGTGTAAGGGTGCGGGCTCGACAAAAATAGTGTGGGAGAATACTGGTTCTGCCGCCACTTGCATGGTCCAATCCTGGTCACTGTGTTCCTATAACAAGAGAAGAAAACTTTGGTGTACAACAGTGTCAACTCAGGTGAACATGATCCTGAACTTCACACCCCAGATCTGTATGACATATGTTTGTGGTAAGCGTCTAACCTCTTTCAAAGAACTGTGGTGTCTTCATCACCCTAAATGCTATCACTAACTGGTATAATTCGTTTGGATAAAATAAAGAAAGGCATTTTGCACATTTTCGTCTACGCAACAAGAGAATTCCAAGTAGGAATGTCAGAAGCCGGAAATACTGCCATGTTCAGCGACCACTTGGATTGGCCGGTACAAAGCAATGCGGAAACCTACCTGTTGAATTCGGTGACCTACATGTCAACCAGAAAAATATTGGGATATAACATCTCGGGTGGCCAGATGACCATGAACCAACCTTCCCAACTCCATAGTTGCCTTTAACTCCATTGCTGTATCCTTTTCTGGAAAACTGTACATATGTTTCAGTTGAAAGATTCTAGTGCCGTCTTACGGTTGTTATTTATTTCAGTTACATGTGTATATTATTTATCAAATTTTGCACTTCATTGGTTTGATGACAATATCAGATCCCAATTGGCTTCTAACTAAAGTACGAATACCCCGTACTTATTCTCCCATTTTCGATAACGGAACTTGTCTCGGGTGGAATAAAGTTGACATCGGTAGACCGTTCATGATTGTACATTCGAACTTTACAAGTCTAACATATAGATACACACAGACCATGCAAATATTGGTGTAGTGATGACGATAGGAAATCGAGCTGTTATCTGGTCATGTCATGTTGTTATCAGAGGTCTGATGTGGTCTGATAATACTTATGGATACAAAAGTGTAACCACCACAAGTCATACTAGTTACCTAATCCCAATTTTTGAACATTCTCTGTGTTGCCGCCCAATAGCGATCCTTGCCTGTTGTCGTATCTTGGTTATCCAATTTAGAGTAATGACC
>NW_008751804.1:1032597-1064833 GCF_000715545.1 Opisthorchis viverrini
TCTTGGTCAGGTTTGCTGCTGAAGTGAATTCATCACCCATAATCACCAAAAGTACGTGTCTGTCATCAGGAGCGTCAAATTTCCCGAAATTCAAGCATCCAGTGTGCCTAGTCCGTTTGTCAAAACTTTCGTAATGATCGACTTGTCCTCTAGCCTTGAATTTCATAGCCAAAAGAAGTCTTTTCCTCGCTAATTCCCTTGTTTCACAAACGCCAGCAGCTATAACCCACCACAAAGTAATCTATAATATCTGTGAAAAAATTCAACGGCTTTTGAATAAAGTCGGTTGCCCAATGTGTGTCAACTGCAAGCTAGTTTGCCACGTAACCCTTGGATTTAAAGCTACACCTTCCTGGTATGGTCATAATTCGCACAACTTTAAAAGGCAAGGACACCATATTTTTCTGGATTATTCATACCAGAACTGCAAGTTTATGTGCACTTTTGACAAATGAGTTTGAGCCAGCCAAAAGTTCAACATTTGATTAGATATTCTCTAAAGGATTTTTTCGACATGATGATTGGTCCTATCTGGCAATAGTACCTCACTCGAAGCCTATGGACATCATTAGGTCCGTGACACGGTATGCTGGCAGTTGAGCCGGAAACACCAAGAATCACCATGATTTGTCTTGTACGATTTGTCTTGTACAATATCCATGGGGATACCGGGAGACAGAGACAAGTTGGCGATGTCGTGAGTTTCCAATTTCCAAAAGGGTTCTACATAAACTTTATTGTTTGTAATCAAAATGGATAGGCAATGACGGCAAAGAAACTGATAAACTGAATGAGCTGAAGCTACTCGAATTCAGACAACCACTAATAATACGAAAGCAAACGAGGGCTTTTAAAATCCCTTTGTGTAAGAACCCCATAACAAAAGCTTCACAACTGGGTCAGCTTATAACAGGTTATAAAAGGTTTAAGAATTACCTTCTCTGTACACTTGTCAATCTCCTGTCAGGGCTGCTCAGTCATCCGTTATCCGATAAATCGGTTAAAAATGCACCGCAATATCTACATGCAATATCCACGTGACGCTGTTGTTCTTGTTGACCTTCTCCTAAAAGGAGGCGCGGATTGAGGGGTACTCAAGAGTCGCTCACAGCCTACGCCATAACTTGGTTGACAAATTCTATTAGGTTCAGAGTCCTCAGTATGCTACGAGGTGTTTGCTGGCTGAAGAATGGCTGCCAAATGTGAGTCGATCGGCGGCTAATCCCAATGAATAAAAACAGTGGACGAATTCAGCCCTCAAGTTATTGAAAGTAATCCAGTCTACCTATTCAAACGGCGTTCATGATATTCATGTAGGAAACTCGTAAAATTTACAATCAGGTCATTAAGCCCGATTTGTGAAGAACACACCGTAGGAAGATTGTTGAGCTTGACATTCTTGTCTGTCCAAGATTTGGCAGATTTTTCACTTCCCACGTGTAAATCTTTCCAAATCTGTTCGGTCATATGCGTCTACGATACAGAAAATGTATGAGTAGACCCATGTGATTCTGTGATACAAAACAACACGTATGGGGCAAACTGTCCTCTCAAAATGTATTCGTGGAATATTGGGGGACCTACATGGTAGGAGTAAATGTTTGCTCCATCCGGTGCTTGGCTTTACATGTGTGCACAGCTTCAATTACTGCTTCACTGTTATTCAACTCTGCGGAAAACTTAGGTCCTAATCAATCTGACAGCAATGCACGGTGCGGTTATAAAAAAGACTTCACGGATTTCACGGATAACTAGAGAGGGGAATTCATTAACCGTGTAAACGTTATAAAATGTTGTTCCAACAACAAGGTCGAAAATTTTGAACAGAATGTCCAAAATACTGCAACGCTATCAAATTTGTTTTCAACTGTAAGCATTCCGGTTATACTGTGAGGAGAACGTCTTTCGTTCTCATCGATTTGCCTCCGAACTGCTTGCCGGACCATTCTGAAGACGCATTAGAGGGGCCGATCGTCCCTAAGCCAGTGACTAAGGGACAACGCAAATCAACGTTATCAAACGGACTACTTGGGGAGCCAGATTTCCAATAAACCAATGATTTGACTTCTTGCTATTCCGCGTTAGCGTACAACAATGACAATGCCGAAAAAAATTTGCCCAAGTGATATTCTTCTCATTCTCAGCAGCAAGTATACTTACTCCAGCGTTGAAACGTTGCCAAATTCTGTTCAGCTTTCTCCACAATAGCAGAAATCAGTTGATGAGCTGCAAAAGCGGAATAAATATACCGGAGTTAGCCAAGAATGCCATGCGGTTGTCAAAAGTCAGTTAAATCTATGGCATATCCACTAATTATGGCCTGATTAAACTTATTCCGTTGCTGATCTTCATTTGTAATCATGGTGTCATGAGTATGATTCACCGGATATTACTCGCCTTCCCGCATTACTGATCTTCATTTGTAATCATGGTGTCATGATATTAATCACCTTCCCGCATTATCGTACAACCTTGGTTTTATTTGTGCAGGACAAGTGGTGAATCCCGAAGCTTGGTCCAGTACAGATGAACCAGATCGATTTTGCCTGGCACACTAAGACTAGCAGCTGTCGTCCTGGCAACACTCATGATATTCATCAGAATAAGCAAACTTAAGTTTGCTGAAAAGACATCTTCCTTGCACGTAGAATTCCACATTTGTCTTCAATACACGACTTTCTCCCAGGGTTATTGATGTTATTTAGGGGGAGAGGCTACACATCTGACTCAGTTTTGGGCGTGAAGGCAATGTATCCTGAGTCGACGCAACGGCAGGACAGAAAAAAGGTTCTGAGTACCGCTTTACTCCTCTGGCGGTCGTTAAACTTAAGCAGATTTCTTCACCTTGCGATGTGTCCTATACCATTGCCCTTTCGTTACCAAGACGGGCAAGTTGTTGCCCGTGTGTACTTTATTCAGGTTGTATTTCGGCGAAACTGTAAAGTAGTGGTAGCCCACGTGGTTGCTAGGGATTCCGCTGAGATTGGTACTTGATTCAAATCTTTTCGTTACAATTCGAACAGACATCATCAGTGTCACTGGAGATTAGTTATAGGTTGATCAGTCGGCAGATTTCTCCCTTCTCGAAAACTCTGTTTGGTACTTCAGTGCTACCCAGTGAATCGGCAGCGGCTCTCTTTGTGCGATTAAGATCAACCGATGTAAACGGTGAGATCACGTAGGATGTTACGATCAGCTCATCATCATCAGTCCTTACGTCACTCAGTTCCTCCAACTGCTGTGAACCGCCAACTATAAACAAGGACCTGCTGATGAAATATATTTCCTGTCTCAAAAATGCCTATGACATCTTAAAATTCGCGGTTCTTACTCATATATATATAATGTGTGTACTTTCGTAGAAACGCGGGATGCCTTCATTATACGCTTGCATCCTCCACTATCATTCGCTGGTGATTCTTCGACGGCGTGTGCGCATACTTAAGCCACCATTAACTTTGTCTGCAAGTTTTTGGTTTCGCAGTTTTGCAGACGATGACCTGTAGTCGTGCTATCTAGTGGGATGCGGTTTTGCTTAAGTTTTCTGAGCATGGGGACTGTCGTACTTTCTTTACTGGCTGTCTAAAAAAACAAGAGTTTGATCCTTTCCATAATTGCTTCACGCTTTTAGTTTCTGGCTTAAGCAGACGTTATCTATCCTCCTGCTTAATTAAGCTGTTCGACGCAGCTGTTGCTGAACTTTTCTACTGAGCTTTTTTGGACTTCATTGCGGTTTCTTCAGTCGAGATCCGTGATATCTTCGAGCACGAAACCGAATCCATTGATGAATACATTTTTCTTCACGTCTGTGAATTTTCCATTGGCGAAATCATCTGAAGCAATGATGAGACGAATCCATTGATGAATACATTTTTCTTCACGTCTGTGAATTTTCCATTGGCGAAATCATCTGAAGCAATGATGCTTACATTACAAACAGTTGTCGAGCTATTCGGGCAGACGAGCATACGACATTTTTTGCCATGCTTTACAACATTTTGAGGTAATTTTCATAGGGGAGCTCAAATTTCAAACTTATCTTGCGAAATTTCTATACGTTAACAAAATTACAGAAAATTCACTGGTGTATTGGGCTTCGCACATCCGTGGTAAGCTAAATGGTATTAGTAAATCGAATATTTAACGCATCTGCTTTGCGTATCAAAACCTTCAAGCGTTTGCATGTTGTTGTGTATCTAGTCAAGCCAGCGATCCTCAGGGAAATCGATGTTCCCCTTTTGTACTTTGGTCGTTCAGTAATCCCGTGAACAAGTTGTCATTTTCATGGAGATTAGGAGAAGATACACGCAACACAGCAGAACGCGTCCTAAAGCCGAGAACCCTTCGTGATTTGAGGAACAAAATCGAGGCAACGGAAACCGGCTTCATAACGTCGATTACGATTAATTACACACTACTTACAATGCTCAGGTAGTTAAATTGGTTAATAACTTTATCGTTATTGGTGATTGTCCCTCCAGCGTTTTTCCCTCATTCCTTGCAGATCCGTGTGGGCGTTGTGTACCAACGTAATTTCTTTTTATGACGCACTATGATAGATTTCCCCCGTAAGTCAATTCTTTTACATTAGGCTGACAGGATATCCCACATGCTAACATTGTTTACTTACATACACTTGACCGTCTGCATCGTTGGACACGTGCATTCGAATTCACAGTACGCCTCGAATACGCTTAGTGTAGAGTGATAGTTTATTCCTATGTCTAATGGGAAATGAACGTACGGCCGGATTTTTATTGGTTTTGTTACTATCCTCACTGCTGATTATAACGGTGGTGATGGTGATGGTAGTGGTGATGACTATGAGGACTATGCTGACTTGCTGCATGACCCTGGTACTCAGGTCTGGCAAATTTTATGCGTTACATACTCCGCGGTGCTATTATTTTTCGCTGTGCTTCTTTGATACCGTAGCTGCACTACGTCCACTGAGGTTTTTGTTATAAAGAGACATAGAATGTGGAGTAGTCTTCCTTAAATTTCATATAGTTTGAAGATGGGGTGACACTTATTCTTTCTACACATTGTAAAATTCCTGAATGATAAGTTCCAACAACTTCGTTCCAGGTATACTGAGGAAAGATGCAGTTGTTTCGAAACGCCAGAACGCCTAAACAGCAAGTGAATTCAGTTTTCCATTTTGCAGATCATCCGCCTAAATGCAGGGTTTCCGTCTGCTACAGCCTCGTTCACTGAGGGAGAGCAGGATAGGGTAATCAGAGCCAAGTTTTGGGACGGTATCCCAATCAGTCCAGTGACGTCGCATGGTTCTGTTCGCCCAATGTATGAAGAGTATTGGATACCCGAGGTGTTAAAGGAAGGCAAAGTAGATGTAAGGAGCATATCGACAACGAAGTTGAGGAGAGAGAGCGACGGAGAACCCTCTTGCTCTCCACAACTCCATGTGGTGAAGTCAGCAGGGTAAAGTCAGACAGGTACGTGTCCACGGCCACCCGGGGAAGAGATACAGAGCTTTTGTGAGAGACAAGAACTTGGAAGGGGCTCGTTTCTCTGCCAGACAGCCAAAAGTAGATGTGGAATCGAGAAGGATGCCAACTGTTGGTCGTCCGCAGTGGTGCAGTTCCATCGCTTGTCACAAAGTGATCCAACCCCATCCGGAGAGAAACCGTGCTTGTGCAGTTCCATCGCTTGTCACAAAGTGAAGACAGGGTTGATGCAACCCCATCCGGAGAGAAACCGTGCGTGATCCTCACAAATAAATCCCTCTCAATGTAGGAATCAAGCTATGTAGGATAACATCAGGGAACAACCCTGAAAGCTACACCCGCTAGGCATATGCCCCTATGATTTTCGCATGATGACCTCGCACTCTTTTTGAATATGGAAATCACCTTCAAGGTACTCCATTCTGTTGGTATTTTTTCTTCATGCCAGAAACTTGGAGTAAATATGTGACGCTAGCCACGAGGGACCCGCCACTCTTGGGGACTGCAGGATGCTAGCCGTCTGGTCTAGGTGCTTTGTTGCGCTGAAGCAATGAGATGGCACACTGTAGTTTTGTCATCGACTGCGGATTGATTTTGAAGTTTCACTCGGTTTTATTTCGTCCATTTAGAGGGTGAGATGATGCTCCAAGGGAGCAAGTGAGGAGATTCTCCACCAGTAAACGTAAAGAGAAGGACCAAACGGTGGTTTGCTCAACCTTGAGAACAACATGAACAATCATGCGTACCTGACTACATTTGCTAGAATGTTGTCTTTGCAGTCATTTGTTAGTTTTGCCTGTTTGAAAGGCCCTAACAATGGCTCAAATACAAGGCATTACCCCTGCTTAAATTCCGGCTTCATTTCAAACCGAATGATGCTTTCCAATAAAGAGGCACAAGCGTGCGATACACGTCAACCCTAGAACAGTGTTCGGAATAAGTTCCACTCACCGTCTTCATAGATTAAATTCATGAGCTCCTCTTTTTCTTCATCATCATCCTCGTCAGGAACTACCTGCGACTGGAAGTGTTCCTCCTTCTCATCACCCTGCATGTCCGTTTGTTCCTCGTCGATCTGTTTTCTTTCTGCTTCCAACTCACCATCACATTCTCGGTTTCGAATTTCTAAGGGAATAAACAATGTATTCAGTCAGTCATCAGAGTATTCTTCTAAAAATTGGGCCCTCAGTGAAAGTGATACTGGATGAATCAGAGTGCTAAACGAGTGCAGCATGTACAGTAACACCATCAAAAGAAAAACGATCGGATTGGGGCCTTTCAGCTGCAGAAAATTCTATGTCAACATCATGGTCTCTTGTTCTCCTGTACATTTTAGAAAGGTTTATTAAAACCTATTGTTGGGTATGGCTAATAAATGCAATCCTGGGGTATAATTCATACTTCATCTCTGTGGAATATCCTCATTAGTCACTGTAAAGTGACACAATAGCCCTATATCAAACCAAACCACGCCTATACACAGGGGGATCAAAAACGATCTGTACCGCGATTCAATTCATTTATGAAGGGCCGGATTATTTTAGCTGGACTTGAGTGAAACAGAAAGAAAACTCGAAGGTGCAAGTATAACATAAGGTTGACGGAAACTCGGAGACTGCGCCTACCTGATGAGCCCCCAAAAGGGAGAAACCGGTCGGGGGTCAGCAACCTTGTGGGTAGTTTTCTCTCTGAAAAACTCGAAGGTGCCTTTTCCATTAGGTGGCCTCAAGCGGAACACACGCAGTTAGATTCAGATTGTTAATGGTTGCTGATGATGATGCTCTTGGAATCCGGCTAGTTCACACACAGTTATGTGTAACTTTTGAGCAGGTGCGAGCCAACGGCTATTTTAGCTAAACTCACAAGTGACGATGATGCATTCGATTTTACTGAGTAAATCCTTTGACCCCTTTATCTCCTTTAATTGTTCACTTCTGCAGATACCCTAAAACACATGGTTGTTTTGTGTGCACCTTTTTGACCGAGACTTTAGAACTGATGAATAAGGTGTTTCGGTATCGTTTCAAAGCCAACTATGGCCAGCCTGAACGAACATATTGAAGGTTGCGCTCCGTAAGAGTCTAGCTTACGATCTACCGTTACTCACTGTTACGGTACACTGCCAAATTTCATCCCAATTTTGCGTCGGCTTCCCACTCATCAAGAATATACTGATCCGAGAGTCAGATAAACCAGACTGACTCTGCAGTCAGTAGTCTGAAAATGAGGTGTGCCCTAACTCAGCGCAGCTTGTATCGAATGCCTGCATGGGCCACCCTACCTCGTGTGTTTCCAGCTCTCGGTGAGTTAAACTAAATGAGTTTAGTCAAAGGGTAGAAAACCTCATCAGATATCAGGTAGAGAATTTACAAGAATATTGCTTTGGTCAACGGGCATGCAAACGCACAAAAATGAAATATTGGAGTAACCTAAGTATAGGAACACTCCATGTTTTGGTTTGGTTCGCGGTAATTTTAATGATATTTTCCGGCTTTTTTCCTCTTATTTCTTACTGGTCACTTTGCCATACTTACTTAACATGACAGTTAGACTGACCCTTCTCGTTTCCTGTTTCAGGAGAACCACTGGATCATTTTCGAATTCGTGGGCGTTTGCATCTCCGAACGCTTGCTTTGTTGATATATTATAAAGGGTCTCAGTAAGATGGAGCTTAGGTGCCTTGTTGAGACGGAACAGAAGCTAGGTTTCGATAGTGTTAGAGGTATTTAACACTGTGTTGCCCTGTTCAAATATCTTGTTCACTAATGGCAACGAGTAGCAATATTAGGGATTCCAGAATCCAGAGGCTGAAGTGCATTTGCAAAACGATTAGGAGAGCAGTTACCATTATGGGGTAGGAAACTTTAGGAAGTGCGCATAGTGGCAAGAAGTCTCGTCGACAAGACTCGAAAAGTACACGCAGACATCGGAATATATAATATTGTCATTCGCCGCCAGATGAACAAAGTAATATTGCTTAAGATTCTCTACTTGATTTCTTATGGGATTTGCTATTGGTTGAGCAAACTTTATCTCCTTCTATTCATCGACGCCGGAATTATGGAGAAACACCTGGGTGGTCCCATTTTTTTTATCGCGCGTTAGCGTTATAGCTTTATGTAGAACCGAACAGATTAAGTGGTTACTTTGTCGATATCCCATCTTATGCTTCGAATGATTATCCAAGAGGCAGATTTGACCGGTTAGAGTTGGACGCAGGCCGAATATCAATGCGAAAACTGAAGTGCACCGTACAAGACCATAGAGTGAATCAGGACAATATATCCTATTTGTGAGCGCTAAAAGCTGGCGGTTCGTTGAAGTGACGGAATGACATCAATGTGTTTTACAAACAAAACACTTCTTTCATCATAAAATAAATGTTTTTTTAGATTTTAATAGCTTACCGTTCCATTGCCAAAACGCACAACGCGTAAAAAATCTTACCTGAAATATGCAAGTGCAGTTCATGTATCTGACCTGTCCGTTGCCCCAGTAACCATCTGTATTTGTAAACAAAGGCAACAGAACTCTTCAGTAGGAAAGGACAAAGGAAATTCACCGCGATTTATTTTGAGACGGTTTCAGTACTAAATGTAATTGGCAGGTTTAGAATTACAGTTCAGGCAAATTGAGAATGACAGACGTGTGTTACTGTTCCCTTGATAGAAGCAAGCCCAAATCGGGGATTATTTCACACGGTTCCCTTTTTTATCACGTGTTCGTAACACGTATGGACCTGATGGCAATTATTCCGGCGCAAATGAGCTAGCAAGTGGGTATAAAACTGGTGGTTCGGACCGTTGACTAGGAGACAGCATGCAGGGCGTTGCTGTGGTAACGAACTGCGACACCAACCCATGAATCAAACTGTATGGTTTGCTATATTTTGCACTGAACAAAACCCGCTCATGGCTTTGAAATCATGAAGTTAGACAACTTACAACTTATCTAGAATCACCCCGTAATGTAAATGATTGCGGAGCGACAAACTGATAACCTGTATTCGACTTCCAGAGCATATCACATGGTCATGTTTACCACTGTCGTCACGAAGAGACTGAACCTTACCGTGGTGTAGTGGTTTGTGCACTTCGGTGACCCACTAAGCTATACTGCGGGGTTTCCGCGCGGCATCAGGTTGGTCCATGGGTAGAGATCTGACGAACACAGTCTCCTGGCCCTCCAGGTTAGGGATTGGGACATTCGGCGACTTGTTCCGTAAAAATGGCAATGTACTTGCATTTCCAGCCCAACATCGCTGCCTTGTGGTTAAGCTTTTGAGCCATAGGCTTTGACTGATGACCCTAATCGTCCTCCTGTCTAGATATGAGCTCCCTGGCAGTATCCCAGCCCTCGCACAACCATGACATGCAACTAACAATACTCCCATGCCACATCGGCCGTCGCGTGGTGCCATGAGCCGGATCGCCTTACTTGCTGCATACAGTAGGGCGGGTAAGCGGAAACAGGCTACTGCTGACGTCTCCCTTATTGCACTTTAACGTTTTCCTTCTTTCACCCTCCCCGCCCAAATTTGAATACTTTTTCCGCAGATACCAGCTCTAGGCTGAACTTTTTGCTCGTCCTTCATCACACTCAGCGGCAGCTTCTGCACGTCCGAGTTCAGTTACAACCCCAAACACTTCGAAGTCTGTTTTCAAACCTCGAAAGCCTGTTCACTTAGCCATCTTCAGTGTTCGCACACTGAAGCAAGCAGATCAATAGGTGGATCTTGTGCGTACGCTTATTCCCTCAATATTGATGCATGTTGTCTGTCAGAAACAAGGACGCAGGACGCAAGTAGTGGAATCGAACTGAGTGTCCCCTCGCTCTCTTCCAGGTTCCGGCTGTGCACCTCTAGTGATGCAGACGCCGCTGCAACTGGATATGCTGGGGTGGGTATTGTATTGAGCAAACGAGCGGAAGCATCTCTGCTTGATTGGATACCCGTTGATAGTCGCCTCCGTGCGGTTCGTTTGGCATCATCTGTGAAAGAATCTAGAGGAATATGCCAAGGACAGTTTCTATGACGCTCAAGGTGCCCTTCTACAACAGGCTAAAAGCTCAGATATCTTTGTGGTTGCTGGTGACCTCAACGTCCAGGTACGTAAACTGAGCGCTGCTGAGACCCAAGTGGGTGATCGTCCTGATCCAGAAACGAGACGCACGAACAACGGAGACAGCTTACTTCAGATGCATGCCGATCACAGACCGTTCCTTTGCAGCTGAACAGCGGAAATCGCTTGACAACGTGGTGCCCACCAACAAACCAACGCCGCACCGAAATGGACCACATCACCGTCAGTTATTGGTGGCGAGGGTCGATCACCACCTGTCGCTCCTTTTGGAACACCGGCGTGGACCCCGACCATGCACTTGTACGCTGCTGCTTTTCATTGCGCTTTTCAGGTCTACGCAAACCGCGCACACCTCGCTTACCCATTGAGAAGCTAGTGGACCAAGAAGTCAGACGAAAATATCAGAATCAGTCCTTCAAATTCCTGCCGGACGGTACGGTGTCGGATATAAATGACCACTGGGAAAAAATATCCAAAGCGCTACTCAAAGCCGGAACATCTGTTTGCGGTACAACTCAGTCAACCTCACCCAAGCATTGGATCTCTGATAGGACCATGTCTTTGCTGGAGACCAGGCGACAGATTCCCCCTGGCCGCCACCACAACCCCACCCGGCGCATCATCCGACACCAGGTGAAAGTGAGTGTCCGCATAAACCGAGAGGCTTGATGGACTCGAAAGGCTGAGTAAATGGAAGATGCAAAGAATGCTGGAAACGTGCACAAGCCGTTCTACTTGATTCGTTCGGCTGGTCCCTGGAAACCTCTTGTCGGCGAACTAGTAAGAGACCAAAATGGCAGAACGTTTGGACCGCTGGGCACAGTACTTCGAACAGCAATTCAGCTGGCCACATGCTAACTCCAATCCAGAAACTTGGCCTTCAAGAAGAAGGTGGACCGTAAATGTGGAGCGGCCTTCAGTCTCATAAGTGTCCTGCCGTTGGTCCTGACGACCTTCCACATGCTCTCTTCAAGGATGGCGGTGGATTCCTCAGACAGTGCCTGTCCAGCCTGGGTGAAGGAGACCGTCCCAGACAACCGGAGTGAGTCGATAATAGTATACATTTTTAAAAAGGGTACTCGCAGTGAATGTAGTAACCGCAGAGATGTTATTTTGACTCCTGGTATTCTTTGACTTCAAGGGTGCGTTTGGTTCTGTTGATCGATCGGTACTGTTCACTACACTTGCTCAACAGGGTATGCCCCAGAATTTGTGAATATAATCCGATCCCTATATTCACATGCTTCTGGGCAGGTGAGTATGTATGGTGAGCTCTCCAAAAGCTTCCCTACAAAAACTGGTGTCAGGCAAGGATGTCCACTCTCTCCACCCTCGTTCATCTTCGTCATTGATGAAATAATGAGATGAACACTGGAAACCTTCAAAGCCCCGGTGTTCAAATTGTTGCTGGTGGGAGTTTTGTCGGTCTGGAGTACGCAGATGACATCACCCTCATCTTTGAAGGCGAAAACGAAGCACAAGCCCTGTTGAATAGACTGACCACCATCATACCATCTTTTGGCATGCGCCTTGCATCTTCAAAGTGCAAAGTCATGCTTCAGAACGTGCAGTCTCCGAACATACTCCGTACAATTCAAGGAGAATCACTTGAGAATGTGGAAAACTTTACATACCTTGGTAGCTGTATTAGCTCTGACGGAAGTGCATCTGATACAGTCAGTGCAAGGATTTCAGAGGCTCCAATCAGTCTGTTAATTTGCGTCACTTGTGGTGTCAAAAAGGCATCTCACTAGATCTTAAGGGTCATGTGTACCAGGCTACAGTAAGGGCTATGTTGTTGTGTGGATGCGAGACATGACCTCTGTGGACAGATGATATGAGGCGCCTTCAGGTTTTTGACCACCGACGCCTCAGAAGCGTGGTTGGTTTTGGATGGCATCAGTGTGTCAGTAATTAGGTGATTAGAAAACGGGTATTTGATCGTACCGGAGATACTTCAATCCGGGAAAACATCCAGCACCACCGACTACAATGACCTCGTCATGTGCTATGCATGCCGAAACACTGTCTACCGAGATGAGAGTTGTTTTCCGTGCCTTCTTCAGGATGGCGCGGAGCCAGAGAGGTGGACAGCACATGACTTGACAGAAAGGCGTGAAAGAGATAACGAAGAGTTTGGGTCTTGTTGCTGTTGTACGCCTTCAAGGATGGGGTCCCCCTGACCCCGTGTATGCTTGGCAATAGACTTTGAAGGAAATGGCGGCTAATCGGTGTCAGTAATGTTCGTGTTGTCATTTTCTTTCCAGATTGTCTGATTGAGCGGTTGGAGGTGTAGGCACCTCAGAATGCTTGAAGTAGGCCAGCACTATGTCCCCCCTCACCCACTCTCTTTCTCTACTTTCTACTCTAGGGCTTTTATTATAATTATATACATACCTATATAACTAGACGGACCCTATGATTGTGAGGCACCGGTGCCAACACTGATGTTGCTGTCTTTGATTATGATGAGGATGATGATGTTTACCTCTCCGGAGGCTTCCTGGGCCCACCCACGTGAGCCGATTGGTCAAGTCGCACGGCAGAAGTACCGGTTGGCTAGAGGCAGCGCACCACTGACATAACTTCTTGTTTATTCCACTATGAGAATCGAGTAACAGCCTTATGACTCACGTGTTTGCCTGAAAATGAAAATAATGTTCCGATACCGGGTCCCATATGATTACCCTGGTGCAAAATGGCCCTGTACGCGCATCGTCCATTTGGGAGGTCACATCAACGGGGCCCAGGAGACAACGGGTCAGTTCTCCAAGGTATACTGCTTCCAAATAGGATTCATAGATCTGTAAGAATTTAATAATGTACAACTTATATGGTGCCTCCGGCAAATCGAGTAATAGTATCAGGTGTAATGCAAATGAACAGATCTGTTGAGTAAACTGAGGGAGCATTGGCGCAGACAACCAAATTCACCAGTGCACCTGAGACCAGAGCATCTACCGACCGTTCAGACTCTACACTTTTGCTACTTTAGATGTTGCCTATCCATTAGGAATTGCCCATCACTTATCTAGCACCGAAAAATGCACAACGCACGGATATTTTTAAGACTCAGTCTGCAGACAACCTGGAACTATGATCGAGTTCAGTGCCAACATAGATGCACAAGTAAACTTAGTAGGAACCGTAGGGTATCCTACAAAAGTAAATCGTAGAATAAAGCACGACATTCTTTGTCTTAATAATTTCAATTTACAGTTGACAGCTGTCAGGGTGTGTGAGGCAGAGGAACCTTACCTGTTTTCAGCCTTCAATTTCGTCAATGTATCAGTGGGAGCAGCAAGCCACTGAAGCCGAACTAAATGATTTATGCTTCGGAATCTCCCGAAAGAAAGCTGTTACCGTTACAGACAACAATGAAAGCAGACAAATGTCGATGAGCAGACAGAAGTATAACGCCCACATTTAAGAGTGGCAACGCAGTATACTTAGCCAATTGTTAATCGGTAGCCGATTTGTCAGGGATATCCAGAACGAAGAGAGTAGAAATACATGAAATATACGACCCAATCGCCTCCAAATCATCACGCCTAACATAGACATTTAATTTACTGATACTCGAGGACGAGTGGACCGAAGCAGCAGTTGCTGGTACCTAAGCCCGAGAAATCTAACTTAAGATCCACCGTCCTCGTGCAAATTGTAGGCGTCGATGAATCGTTGCGAGGATAGGTATCGATAGGCATCGGTTTCCCTTTAAACTTAAAAGAGATCGTTCAACTTTAACACCCTTTCTGTGCTTAGTTGTCATCCCACCCGAGAAAAGCACGAGAGCTGTGGCACCATCAGGTTGCCAGAACCTAGAAAAGAGCCTTTGAGATGTTGGGGTTGGGTTCGAAAAACCAACCTTCCGATCAGTAAGTTCGAGCCTCAGTCACTGAGCTATCTTAGCTTCAGCTTACCTACATACAGTTGCGCTTTCCAAATTTAGCCATTCAGGCTTAAACGTGACGGGAAAACCATTGGATTATCTCAAAGACGAGTAATCAGGCTGATAAAAGGCTTACCGGATGCATGCGGTAAGGCTTAAGACCTGTGGTGTGTTTTCTGGATGATATCGGGAGTTTAGAGGCTATGTGATTCCCGTCAATTAGATAGTGAACGAGCTAAACATTCGCACCACTGCATTTTAATTGTTCCACAAAATCTTCCCTGAAGAGACTCTTTAAATACACTAGCTAAGGTTAGATCAAAATTTTAGCGGATTAGAATGTTTCAGAAACCCTTTCTCGTTTGACGTTGTCAACTTTGGAATGCTCACTTTCCTGGAGCTGTTTTAGCTTAATTAGTCAGCTTTTTTATGGAGCAATCCGCCACACATTTTCGATAACCAAATCAGTGTATACAAAGTAATATTGCTAACATGACTAGTTGAGTACCATTAACTCTGTTTCACTTACGACTTGTGTGTACGGTGATGTTGAAAAGCCTTGACAAACTTTTGGGCACATGCTTTTGTACTCATTTTTCAATGATTGGAACTGGGCAGTAATACTTTAAAGGCAAGCTCCTAGTAAATTACCCACAAGACTATCAGCTACCTTGCACTTTGAGCTAGATTAACAGAGGGTCTCATTGTCATTCACGAAAAAAAAACGGTAGAAATTTCTGTCTTTGCAACCAGAGTTCGAAGAATCTGCAGATACAGATTTGAACGGAGAAATCGTGCTCACCCGAAGAAATTATCTCTCAAGAACAGCGAAGTGAATTCCGTTTCCAAGGAAAATTGGTAGTTTTACTGAACAGGTTTTCGTTTACTTTGTCGTACGGTGTTGTATTATGTGAAATCTGAACACACAAAGCTATCTGACAACTTGAGTCCAGGTCGACCCGATGGTCGGACAACAAGCCGAGTTTCATTATCAACGGCAAGGAGGATCACGTAAATAAAGTAGTCCACATCCTCGCAGACGAACAGAAGTAAGCAAACCCAAGAACAATCTGTTGATCAGGGAGCGCAGGATTCAGGGTCTAGGACTGCTTGGGCTTCTGTGTGCCAAAGCTGAGTCACACTGTGGACATCTCGGGTTGATTGGGATCCAAACGCCACGAGTTAGGGGCTCATCTAGGATCCACGAAGACAATGAGCCCTCCATAAACTCACCCATTGACTGGTCAGCATTTTTGTCCTCATCTCGGAAGGTTTTACCCTATCATGTTCTGAAAGAGCCTTTTGAAATGTCAGAATTCTACTGGCGAAAGTAGCTTTACCCCTGAATCCAGCCTGACTTTTCGCATAAGGCTATCAGCGTTAAGTTCTGGCGAATCAACTTCACGACTAACGAAAGTACTTGAACTACTGTCGTTTCACAAAATGGGTTGAAAAATGTAGGTTTTGCCAGAACCATTCGTGATGGGCTTCTAGCAAATATTGTACCTCAGAGCTGCTAAGTACGAAGGGTTATACAGAAACCTTCATACAGCCATGAAAACCTTTGTTATAACAGTTTTCCAACAGTCGATTGTTGTAGCCCAACTGTGCAGCAACACAGTCCTTGATGGACAGATGGAAGATTGATAGGTGGTCACAAGGTTCCTAATGTCTTCTGTTTGGCGACTCATACCAGAAAATCACGAAATTTGTTCTTATTAGTTTGCAACATTTCTTCAACCTCGCCACACGTTTAATGACCCCCTAAATCGTGTATTTATAAAATCACGAAATTTGTTCTTATTAGTTTGCAACATTTCTTCAACCTCGCCACACGTTTAATGACCCCCTAAATCTGTGTATTTATGTATCACTACTTCTTTTTTATACCACATCGCAGCATCAAACAGCTAATGAGCTGTGAGTACAGTCTGTGTGCAAGACCTCGCCCATTAGCCGCAGGGCTTCTTGGGCGTACTTACTACCTACGACTTATCTGACCTGCAGTGCCGACAAAAGGAGGTTTAACTAGATATTGCAGGGCTGTATCCCGAGCTGGCTAAGCAAATCCGCTTCATGCGTTCATGTGGTTGCACTATGCCATGAACAAAATTGTCTGCGTATCATATCGGCTCACTGTTGCCCCACTGTCAAGAAGAACTTATCACAAAGGCTAACTTCTATAGTTGACCTGAGCTGCTGCTTACGTACAGCGAAAATCTGGCTCTCGTCTCTCTCATCTGTCTGGTGTTCTATTGATTCCGGACATCTGGTGTATTCAATGTCAATGGCAAGCAGTCAGGTTTGGTATACTCAGTTCATTGACAGACAACTACTTTGAGAACGCTTTTTGAAGAACGGACACATTATCGAACAAAATTAGGACTGACTCTGAGGATATACTCCGTCGAAATTCTCGACACAAACTGAAGGAAACTCATTGTATGCACTTGAGAACTAGAAATATCTGCACGTGTCTCAAGTTTTGATGAAAACGGTTCGCCTTGTACCCTAAACCACAGGCTCATTGAAACTGGGTCTCGGAGATAAAAAATCAGATCTTGGAAGTTGTGATTTAAAGTGAAATTGACGGCCGGTTTCTAAGATCTCATGAACCCCCTTCATCATAGCATGGCCACAACAAGCCCTCGTGAACAGAAATTATCGGAACTAGACTTTCGTTTATCCCTTTACCTTTTGCGGGGACATTTTGGATTATCTTGAACTCACCGGCAGTAATTTCCTCAAGTACTGCAGTGGGTTTTAATTTGTCGTAAAATTAAGATGTTCTGTGACTGGCAGTTTGTCAAGTACACGCAACTCGTAGCACAATACTGCGCAGCCGAATAGCCTGAACGTTTGTTTAGTTGCTGGAATACCCAATGCGCATCAAAGGGATACATGCAGCTTAGTAGTATTTCAGTGTATGCTTAACATTGCTGAATGCGCAGAGTGTTGTGGTGAGTCATTCGCAAATTTATACAAAAAAATAAAACACTGCAAATCAAGATCCGAAACAGTCCAAATTTAATATGAGAAAGGCAATCCAAACCAAATGCTGTGGGTGGCAAACTACTAAACATTTCCCCAGGTCCGGACTACAATCAACGCTGTCTACCATCCATACTGCATTGAGATGCACGCGTGCGTTTATCGTATGCGTAGGCTTCCATTCATAAGCCACTTCGCTTGTTACTCTGTACTTTGTAGGCTTCTTTGTAGCAAACTGGCTAGAAGATCACTTCGACCATCATTGAGGTGAGATAGAAGCCAGCCGGCAAATATAATGCACAAGCGTAAAATTACTATGAACCTCGACGTTGGAGTAGAACACAGAAGCCAGGAGCCATATGGCTCGGTTACGAAGTTAAGTATTATTGTCAGGGTAAAAATGGAAACGTCGGACGACAATCTGGCCATTGATATTACCAAAGCCGCAGCACGATCGTCAGTTGCCTTTGAGACTCGGTACACGACGTTGCATACCTTTCGTCACAGCGTAGCGATAAGCTTGCAGAACCGTGTGCACTGTCTGAGCTAACGAAATTCCGTTCAGTAGCATACCTTGTGTAGTTGGGTGTTTTAGGTTTTGGCAAAGAACACCATTACGAAGGACTTTTGACTTCAGGTGTTACAGTTACAAACCAAAAATGGAGGCATGACATGTACGGTCCTTGCTATACACTATGACGAAAGCCAGTGTTTGAAATTCCCTTTTCAAGCAGCCTATGAACATATTGAAGTGTTGAAGTGTTAATCTCAGGTTGCATCACATTTTATCTGTTACCGCTTGTCCTGGTAAATTAATGGTGAATCCTAGGTGTTTTTCTACCAGATGTCCTTCGTGGGTTGTGGAAGCATATATCAGACACCAATAAATATAATTTGGTAGCAGTTTGATGCCTATAAGCTCACTGAATATGATGAAGTATACACTACTCAGTGGTTACGTATACTCCGGAAAAATGTTGAAACAGGCGGTAGATTGAACTGTCGCTTTTACAAAATTACTTGATTTCCAATCGACATGTTTACCCTGTGGGTGAATTCAGTCTATATTCCCAACCAAGAAACCTCGTGGAAGTTTTCCTCCTTATTGTGAATCATCAGCATGCATTATACGAAACCATACAGAGGTCTCTCGAGTGGGCACTATACCATTCATCAGCTTGTAACTGATCAAAATTGCAATTAAATTGTATTTAGACAGATTATGACAACCAACTGCCATGTCTGTAACTATACGGGTATACGCAAAACAGGTGAAAATTTCGCGATCCTGATGTTACACGTATACTGAAGTGCATTGGGTAAGTGGTGATGAAACAATTAGAAATGTTTGGTATTCTGTGTGCTGAAACACCATCCTCATCGCATTATACACTTGAATCTAGTTGAGGCAAAAAACAATGCAATATAATACTGCTCACAATTCTCATTGACATCATGACTTTAGATTCCATCAGTTGGTCTGATTAATCAGCACATAAGATAAGAGCATAAAATCAATTCACTAAATTGTCTTCTATTTCTGGCTCGGTTTTCAGGAATTTTTGTGTGGACAACGCCCGTGTTTTCTGCACATGACTGACTAAATTATCTGAAGAGATTGGAAGTGTCCGTGTCGAGGAGTTACCAAGCCACTTCAGTCTGTACCTCCAAATGGGATGAAACATGTGCGTGTAATGTACTGTAAGGCAGGAATAAGGAGGAACGATCTTCAGTGGATGAAGCTAAAATTTCATGCGTTCCACTTTTTCTGACCTGACTGGACTTTGACTGAGAAGAGAGCGAGATTTGTTAACCCACTTGAAGATTGCCTCAAGTCGCGATGCTGCCAGGATTCCCAGACCTGGGGAAAGGGATGGTTAGGATATTCACTTGAAGCTTCTGGTTCAAATGTCCAACCGCAAGAGTGTGTTTGTCAGTTTAGTGCACAAAATATAACTCTTCAAAGTGATTCAGTCCCCCTGTAGTGGATTAGAACACACTCCAACATAGTTTTCTTGAGTTTCTGCAGCTTCTTGTCACATGCAGATGCTGATTATGGACCCATTCTGCACTCTGGCAAACCAAATTCTTGATTTGACTTATCGGTCGGCTAATGCCCCTTTTCCACCAAAATCTGAAGCGATAGCCATCCGGCGACCCAACGCTCGATATTATAGGCCTATGCGTGCAGGCCGTGGACCCACTTCAGTTTTAACCACGTGGAATGATTAGCTGTTGGCAAATGAAATCCTTGCACAACCTCTACATAGTATCTGTAACAGAATTATGACTGAAAATTATCTTGCTTTCTCGCGACTTGGGATTTGGTTCACTTTATAATGATACTGAATGGCGCATAGTGTTTTGAGACTAGCGGTTCCACGGAGGCTGCCTGTATAGAACACCTGAAATTCTCGGAAAAGCCAGTAGTCGAACAATGGAAGTACGGGACTGATTTCCCACAAACTGTCAGTCCAATGGGGTTCATTCTTTGAGCATGAGTGGCAGTCTCAGCAATGCGACCATCTTTACCACATCGTGGCCAAGCGCACAGTGGTCCAATCAATATCCAACACTTCTAACTCTGCTCGATATGGGCCATTCCCAACATTGTCTGCCTATTGATTTTTTCGCATGCCCAGCGTAATACCTAACCGGTTTTGTGAGGCGGAGTTTTTAGTCCGGTGAAAGTTTTTTTGCTTTCACTTTCACTAGTGAAAGCAGAAAAAACTGTCAACTGTTAGCAGATGTTTTTATCCTTGGATGTAGATAAAACTGACATATTCGAAGTGCAAACGGGGGAGAGTCTAGAAACGTCCCACCTAGTCTGACTGTTTTGCGGTACAAAAACAGTACTCGACCATGAGTATTAGCGTTAAAAACAGGGTCACCTGTCAACAGTTTATTCCGGTAACCAGCTTTTCTTACTGCGTCATATTTTCACGGTGTGTGACATGAGAAATTAAAGAGAACCCCGGTGCTAAAGGAGTGTTGTGGCGTGGCTTTCTCAGAACCAAAGCTAAGCTAGAGTAAGTGGGTTGCTACCTCTTGTCAGTATTTATAATTATTTTTTGTTCACCGAGTTTTATATGCTGGGAATGGTACAAATATATGCTTGCCTCTAATAGGTATGACATTCGTAAGTTCGGTGACAGCCTCGTATTCGTAACATTCAAAGTGCAGAGGAAGAAAATGGTGAAAACACCCGGATGTTGATCATTCTTGACTTTCGGCTGCTGAAGTTCATCAAATTATACAGGGTCATATCATCCCAGCCTGGTTGGTGTCTAGCAATGGTCGTGAGTACGTTCATCTCTGTGTTTGCATAATCCGTGCAGATAAAAATCAATCCCTAAAACACTCAGTCAAAGATCCATGCATGGAAATCCCTAGCACAAGAGAATGTCCCTTTGAGAGAGAACCGATTGGAAATTACACTTCTGTGGGGTAGAGGTCTCAGAACCATGAACTGCATCGCTGACAGCTTCGAAACCTACTTTTTGAGCATCGGAACGACAGGTATATCGGAACGTTATTGTGCTGGCATGAACTGCTTGGATTGTATAGCGTTGTAGAACAGGAACTCACTAGTCAAACTACTCCGACTACCTAGTGTTACCTATTGTGTGTTATATAATGTTATATGTTTTCATATATTTTCAATCTGATTTAGTGGTAATTCAGCTTTTAGCTAGAAAGTGCTCGGTTTCAGCACTGGAAATGTCTTTGATGAGAGTCTTTTCCAGTGAAGTGATAATTGGTTTAACGTGGAACCTCATTTTTTCCGATCTTCGAGTCAGATGATAACGTTGATGAGTCATCACTGTTATAGGTCCAAAGTGTGAAAACAGAATCAAAGGCGAAAAGATGAATCCATACCCATAAATTCTCGTTTTCCATATGTCTCATTGAAGTTGGTGCAATCAACGGGATGATACGACGACCGCAATCTCCGTAGCGTCCCATCAAGCTGACGTGAGGTTCGAATGACGACTGGCTTTCGGTCCAACCTGCATCGGAACGAAGTTCCAGCACCACTTTATAGAAAACCACATCTAGTTTCGTGGAGTCCTCGGGATCCACAGATTGCAAACCTTTTGCGATGCAACTCTTTAGTTCAATGGCTAGATCATCCATTACCTGTTCACGAGCAAGTTGACAAAAGGTCGAAGTTCTCCCAAAAGGTCGACCACTGAAGTCAAACGATCGCTTTTCGCCACTAACGAAATTCTCTAGGACAACCTACAATGGAATGAAATATGTGCCAAGTGGTACGTTTTAACTCTTGTGCTTTGTAATAATGTGTTATTTAACATATGAAAATTCAATTTTGCCTTTCTCTAAGCCCCCTCAAACAGATTTTCTGGAAGCTCTCTATAGAGGGTTGCTGGCAGCGGAGCAGACTAGAGAGCAAACTATGGCCAACCAGCATAGCACAGTATCTCCACGCAAATACACCCAATTATTACAGTCTGCCGTCGAATCATGAGTACATTGAACTTTAATTTAGGTTTCTGCCAAAAACTAGCTTTCTCATTGAGTATCCACTTGCGTTCCGATGTTTGATAACGTTACAGTGTACTGGGTCGGTCAGCTGCCTAACGAACTTGATCACGTGAGAGATTTTGCACACGCAACCATCTCACGTGAATTCACGACATAATGAGATCATTAGATTTTAGCCAATGTGACCTACCCAGCAAATGTTCGGAAAGGTGCCGTTGCAACATTTCGGGCGGTTCCCGCATGAGTTCCCTAAGCCTTGTTTTGTTGCGTGTCTGAAAACCATGACAACTGTTTCTGTGCGACCAGAATTTCATTTCAGCAGTACCGGTCAGCATACTAATGAACTATATTAGTTGGAAAATATGGTGAGCAGTTTGTGGGCGCTTTAGTGCGCCCACTCTGTAATTCACGTTGCACTAAAAAAAAAACAGAAAAATCTCAATGATTTTACAAGAAGTATTCGTGTGATAAATTAGAACTGTTTTGCATTGTTAAACCTAGTGGTTGGGTGAAGTGGGTACCAATGACAACTACTGGTTTTGTACCATGTACAAAAACTCTAAGCTAACAAACTGGTGATGAAAAAACTATCCATAATAAAGCTAAAATCTATTTAACAGCCCATGGCCGGTTGCATCTTTCTCCGTGCTGATCAGTTAGGTGCTCATGGCCTTTTTAAACCCGAAATGTGCAAAACTTTCGGAATAAAATAATTTTACACAGCATTTTGGTTTTTACGAGAGACTCAGCTGAATCCCCCGTTCATACTATTCTTCAAATGAAAGTGTTGCTGACACAAAAGTAGCACTTAGTAGTAGTATTTAGTCACTCTGAGTGGAACGAAAAACCTCAAGATCGGAATCATCCAGACATTAAAAATTATCTATAAAGTGTGCTGCTGTCAACAAGCGTCAAAGGGCATGTCAATACTTGTCTTGATCCGGCGAAAGAGTCACAAACGACACAATTAAGCACTTTTAGGTTAAAATGAGCAGTAAGAAATCAAAATAGGCTATAACCTGATCAAAATGCTCCGGACTAAGTTGAAAACCGTAGAAATAAGGTGAACTCTCCCCATTCTTCGAAATGGAATGGCAACTACTACCAATGATAATAGCATTGATGTAACGGCGATTCCCTCTGCTGAGCTTCTACTTGTATTCCAATGAGCAGCCAATTGAAGTTATGTTTTCCGGCCATTCAATGATCTTATTGCAGTGATCTGTTGTTCTTACTCGAGTCAACAACACTGCGCTTTTTTGCCCGTTTGCGTAACTGTACTGTAGGGATTCAAGCGTATAGAGCCTATTCTCGCTCGGGAGCACTCACCAAGACACTCCAGTGTGAGTGGTCATTGGGTTGAGACGTATCAACTCGCTGGATTACCGGAGCGCCCTGTGGGCGAAAAATTCGGACAGTTCAAGTAGTAGCAACTAACAGCTTAGCAAACCCGTTGTCACCTCGTATACTGAACCACCAATGGAAATGCGGCGGCCCCATGCATAGTTGAATAATTGGATAAATACAGATTCTCTGGCTTGATAAAAAGCCACCATCAGAAATATTATTTGAACGCACAATCAACTCAAACGATCTTACTCGGTAACGTCAATCACAACAAGACTCTAACGTGAACAAATATCGTCCTCAATATTATGGGAATGAACCAAAATAATTCTTGGAGAAAGGGAGAAAGAAAATCCACTATTTTTGAGAATTATCCATCTTTTGGAAGATCGCTTTCAAGCTAAAAATGAACCACGCAGATATATGGCTCTTGAAAACTGGTTCTAAACCACACCCTACTTTCTCGATCAAACGCAGCGAGTCAATCTGGGAATAAATGCGGAGCAAACTTATTGGCTCTGCCTACCTCGTCTGTCAATGACATATACGCTCCACCAATTCCACTGCACTTTTCTGTTTTTGTTTTAGCCTTGAAAACATGCTAATGTTATTCATATTGCCCGAACTCCTAGAAAGAAGGCTTTCTTTATCGGACGTCTGTTTTAGTCGCCAAGAGGAAGGCGAGCTTGGAAACGCTTTTGAAGGCTGAAGGTCGGCTGGTGGTACAAGAAACGGAGACTTACTTCCAGGATTTCCCATTCAACAGCCTCCTGTGGATCCAAAGGACTAAGTTCTAGTCGAACTTTGAAGATTGGCTCAAGTTTCTCAAGCACAACCTGAAGTCGAGAGTAGAATGGTGGGCGGCTTTTAATATTGTGCTGCGCAAACAAAAGGACATCATCACATTAGTTACCACAAGCCAGTTTATTTTTCTTCGCGACAAGAATCTCACGGATCAGATCTTCAGGCGAATAAGTGCTTGCATGCAAATCATCCGCAAAGAGGCCACTTGCGGGATGGACACCCTGGAATGAACTTTTCTGTGGATGAAATCTAACGAACAAACACGATCATTTGCACCAGGTGAATTTCTTGTCCGAGATGTTTTTATTTTAAGAGGCGTAAATAATGAGATCTAATCTCGTGGTTGACGGGAACCTTGTAGCCGAAGATGAGTAAAGCTGTCCGAGTTCTTCCGCTTTTACCGCAGTGAATTTTTCCGCTTTTCGGTGGCCTAGTGCGTCTGTAACTGAGCCAGTCAAATGCAGAAATGTGACTCGTAAGGAATGGTTAACTTTTGTACTCTCTTAGAGAAGAAGACAGGATGTGCTCTCAAAATCATTCAGATTCGACCAACAGGCATTCTCCAATTCTCCACCTTGTCCCAGTATCGTTTTCTAAACTCGGCACGACAAATGTACGGCGTTGGGTGTTGATCTAATTGCCGGACATGGCAGTCAATTTGCAAACGTCTCATCGATCACGAGTGCTATCAGCGTGTAAATGTTTGGGTATTCCAACTTTTCCAACTTAGCTATAAATGGTTTTGCAAGGGTGACTGACTGAGTAGCAGCTTTCTCGTAGAGTTCTTGGTTTGTTTCCAACTGGAGTTCCATTGTGGGTTGTTTAAGTAGTATGCGATTTGTGGATAACAAGGACTACGCAAAGCGACTCATAACCAATCACAACGACTTATCGTTATGCTCTTTGATAACCACACACGCCAGTAAGGAGGAACTACCCAACCAGCAACGCACCTATGATAACGAAGGTACCGATTTGTAACGGAACGTTCACAACGTGGTAGTGAACCTCAGGAAAGGGAAGTAACGGTAAAAAAACGAACCCAGCTACTAATATTATGGCATGACTCTGTATGACGTCAACCGACAGCGCCTCACTCGCGTTAATCTGCCGACCAAGTCAGGTCGATTCTAGTAGCTAGGACTGACTGTTGAGTTTCTTCTTTGGGAGTAAAACTTTTATTTAGACGCGATTTTTTCGAAGAGGAAATTCTCATGAATACTCCTCACTACAACATGGTATTCGCCACGCTGTTTTTCCTTCACGTGAGTTTCCCATTAATGAGAAGTAGTATAACTCCCCGAACAAGCTGAACTCTAGTACAGAGCTTCCTCAACCAGAAAACAACAGATGCGGGATGGACGAAACGTCATTCGCAACTCGCACACTATTACTGTTTGCTGAAATTCATTTCGCTCAAATATCCCGATTGTTTGAAAAAAGAGCACAGTGACGAAAATTAATATTTTCGGGATCTCGCTATCAGGTCATTACATATCTAATGGTTAAAATAGGAGCGAAAAATGAACTACGCAGCGAAGATTGGTTAGTGAAATGCAAAACGTGGAAACATGAACGAGTGGTTGTCTGAGCCTTCTCTCATGTCACATCTAGTTGGATGCTGTGAGAGTCTAGATGGCCGTTGAGTGTTTTGACCGTCTGATTCGTGTCAGACGACCAAGGCAGACCCGGCGTTCGTACCAAACGTTTTTGACAGCATAGTACCGGGTTTCGCAGGCTTATAGCGCCTGCCTGGGTTGTAGTCAAGCAAGACCGTTATTGCAAGCGCTCAAAAGGCATCTAATCGTACTCGTGAAACAAAATCATGTATATCTGTGTATATTGTTTGATAAGCAAGCGTACGCCGAGCTTCATCGTGCTGAGGATTATGCCGTACGAGTCACCGGACAAGAGTGAAACTCAGGCATCCTATATTGAGTTTACCTCGATAGACTTGCGTATGGACACATAAAGTCCACTCGAATGTGACACTGGTTGTTGAGTGCATTCAGGTTCGGACATGATCACAATTTTTTAAATCACTACCAGTAAAAAATTCCAAAAATATCCGTTCAAAATCCCAACCACTAGTTTCCAGGCCAGAATCTCTATCTGCGAGAACTCACCATGAAGTTGTCAGTGCTATCCTCCTGAAACAGCTCTTTCTCATCACCTGTTTGTCCAATTAAAATAGGACCAGAGTTGGACTGGAAACCGTACACCACTAGGAGAACACTGCAGTTTCTCGCGGCATACACGGTCGTAATGGACACCTTCCAGTCATTTGCTGTAAACAGAAACAGAGCAAGTTTCATCTTTGGTAATATATCACGTGCTTTTCTACACCTGAAAGCACATCACAAACACGGTACGAGTTGTTAGAAGGGTTTCACCTTGTTGAATCATTTTTATAAGCACGGCTGAACACAACATTTTGTAAACTCGATCCCGCAAGCAAGCGACAAACTAGAAATGCTGTTCATTGTGACCGTGTTCCGTGGGTATTCTCAGAACCCAACACATCAGCGTGAGCAAAACATGGGCTTTCGCGATTGGCAGGCATATTCGAAAAATGAGAAACTTTTTATGCTCGAAAAGGACGTAAAAAGCCCAAATTCTTGGATCTCTGCTGCAAGAATTTAAAACACCACGTTTCTTTCATCAGTTTGATACAGCCAGGGTAAACAAGACTTCGAAGTGGTTTGAAATTACCACTTCTACTTTATAGATCCCAGGATGTGGACTGTTTGTTTCCCAACGACCGTGCCTGTCTCATATCGGTGCTTCAAAAACCGAGGCTGGTCAACTAAACAGAAGTCAGTCATGATTTTGACACTGACAGAACCTATATCGCTTGTGAGCCGGATCGAATTCATGAAGCCTAGCATTATAATGGCCGAACGTACTCACAAACACTCGTTCTACACAGAAAGGCTGAGTCTGTATGTGGCTGTATTGAAGGTGCAATAAGCATTTAAAACTACACCAATTCAGTTTGGTGTTCAAGTATGTGATAGAGATCAAGTTGGTAGTGATGCTGTCCAATAACAATGGTAACACAAACGTGCACAATCGACTTACGCGATATATCTTTTAGATTAGCTCCTTGAGCAGAATCTGGACTAGCATCCAGGTCCTCGTCATTTACGATTGAAGAGATTGCTGATTCAGTCATTTGCAAGGGCCACGAGCCCTTGACAGAGTCTTCGGTCACCAACTGCTCATCTTCAGTTACATCGGACTTTACAGGGACGTTCTTTTGAGCTTTCTTCACGGTTGGCGCTTCAGACGTTGGTTTGTGAATTCCGTCTGGAGAAAATTATGAGATGTAATGTTGCACGTATTACCATTTGTTATCCACTAGAATGCATAACTGTGAGGTTTTGGCCTAAAAAAACCTAGAATGCATAGCTGTGAGGTTTTGGCCTGAAAAATTACTCAAGACAAGCGTATCTGTTTGAAACTTTCTTGAAGGCGGTTTCTAAGGGCCAATATGATAAGAGTACTATGGCGACGGTATCTATTCGGAAGTAAACGAGCTTTTTTCAAGGACAGCCATGCGTTGTTTGGTCTAATCCCAGTAGTGTTACCTTAAATTTTATGTTAGATACACTTCATTCGAAGACGTGGTACGTATGCAGTTTGTTGGTGTGCACACTTGTGGTTATCAAGTCGAACAGCTTAATTGACATGAAGGTCAAATACTCATCAGGGTGAAACAGCAGGCTGTCCGGACTGTAGACATGACTGTACTAGGCTGGCAATGGTAATAGTATGGATTAAAGGAATTAGAAACTTCCATTTGCCTTTGCATCAGCAGTAATTCTGCAATCGTAGAACAGGAACTAATTTGGATCTCTGGTTTGCAGTTATTTTTGGCGGATGCTCAGAGCTTTCGAAATGGACGAAATCTGAACAGACTTATAACGCTAGGTAATCTCAATACAGGCATATATTGGCCAAACGAGTTCGTTACCTAGTTCCCTTCAGGGACGATGATGTGTCGTTTATCTGGGCTCTAGTTAGGTGAATACACTTCACTTGAATACACTTGACTGTGTGCGTTGGTATCTTTCAGGAATCAAAATGTCCAAACTTTATGTCGATTCAGACTACTGTTAAACAGCATTATTCTTCCGTGTTCAACGACACACCGTTGTTCCTGTGTCTTCAGTGCCCAAATAAACTTTTGGTGATGATTTATACAACAAGTAATAAAATTAAGGCACAGGATGATGATAACGGCAGTCAAGAAGATCGGACAACTGCACCCGGGAGGCTGTGACTGATTTTATGAAAGCAATCAGAATAGAAAAGAGCTGGTAGTTGGAAAAAGGAAGCTGTTCCTGGGTTTTATTGCCTATCCGGATAGTCAAGTCAAGAAACTGCAGCAAAATGATGCTCGAAATGATCTGATTAAGCAACTCAGGCAGACGAATGGTGAAGAAGGAAAAGTTAGTTGATCGAGGAACTTGCTGGTCGGCGGAAGCAAAAAGTACTTTACGACTTAGTTAAAGCCATCTATGGACCAAGCGTCGAACCCACCGGAACCCTCCAGGAAGCTGACACGGGCCAAAGCGGACGTTAACTGCAGAAATATCGCATATATGTTACAAGATCTTCAACAAAGTGCCAAACCAGCATGTGAGTGTCGACTGGATTAGGCTACCTCAAAGGGAGATGGAACTATTCCTGCACTCTCCTCTGACTATAAAATGGATAAGGCGAGCGAACATACAGCTGCGAGATAGCACAACAGCTGGAGAAGTCATGTCTGCAGCACAGCTGTTCAGATAATGTGATTCAACTCTCGGAAGTGAACTTTCCCAAACTAACTATTACGACTTCGCAGGAGGAGGAACTCCAGCCTAAATCCAGGGAAAAGGAAACAGTATTCCATCTGACAACTACAGAGGCTCAGTCTACTGAGCTGAGCGGGCTGGCTTCTGGCGTGAGTGCCCACCGGGCGGTTGACGACTCAAGTGACCGACACAACTTTCCGAAGAACGAGAGGTAGTTTAGATATCCTATTGTGAAGTCTGGTTTGGCTCTCGTCAAACTCGAGACTCAGGTGTCAGGGTATCGGAGTCTGCGAAGGAAGACAAAGCTGCACTTCTATAGGGCAATGGTGTTGTCTGTCCTTTTGTATGGTAATGAAACACCGACGCTATGCCAACACAACCAGGTACTTGAGCAGCTTGGTGGCTGATGATCTGTTCATTGAGCTTGGCAGCTTTCACATATGGATGTTAAATGTACACTGGACTGAACGAGTATGAGATTGATGGGTGTGTTGTGAAGAAATGAGGCCATTGTAAAGTTCAACCGTTTATGGTATATAGGACACGCTTGCCTAATGGGAGGCAACAAAATTCCAAGGCAGCTCTTTTGTGGTAAGCTGAATACGAAGAAATGGGAACCAGTATATGAGAGTTTCGACAGTTGAGTACTCTGGTCGGAAGTCTAAGAGATGCCGACGTAGATCTCGTTAAATGGATAGTGGAAACACGAGACAGGGTGGATAGAAACAATATAAACTGGAGTTCGTCTGTTCAGCGATCGCCAACTTCAAGCCAAAGGACTGAAACGTGGGAGACAAAATATCTTCAAAACTATCGAACGCAGACACTGAACAAGCTAGATTTTCATTGACTGTGGCCGCGTTTTGCTTGTCACATTAGATTGACCAGCCACCAGACGACACAGTGGTTCATCACCAAAACGGTGGATAATGTAAGTTTATCGAATTTGCCTTAGCTTCCAGAGGTTATCAGCTAGTTGAACCTAAAATCCACTCTATATACTTGCATGTATCCTGAGTGGTGCGCCCCACGAGGCGCATTGTAGGGCTCGATTGTCAAGTTGTACATAGCTGGATAGGCTACTATAGGCCACCAGTTCGGCGTGCTAATGACTTTAGAACGATCTCCTTGTCCTCTCTCCTGTCCTGTCTCCTCGAGTTTACACCGGGTACAGGACGGTCAGCTGGATGCAAATGCAGCTCAGTGCAAACCGCACGTGGCATTGCCCATTGGATTTACGTGTTCAAGTAGGTAGTTCGATATAACAGGCCGAACCGGAAACAGATGCTACTCCATGATCGTTGCCGTCACGGTTAAGTTCCGTTGGCTGAAGTTTGTTTCGCCTGGAATCGAACAGGGATTGTCGGGACGGATTTTCAGCCAGCTAGCAACTCGGCGACTAACCAAATGATCAAAGTCACTTCGCTCAGCACGTGTTCACAGTCATCCGGCCCAGGATATCTTTAAGTTCGTTCCACACTGCATACGATTTCTGGCTGACGTTTGACTTTTTCACTTCGCGCATACTCAAACTGACGTCTTGAAACTGTGATATTGTGGAACTCTGATGTTTTGACACGGAAGCGTTTTCGAATAAAGCGTTAAGCGCCTGCTAACTACCCTTTGTTCGTAATCCCTTTTGTCTTTCGGGTATTTTTAAGTGCATTCGTAACTGTTTACTTGCCCCACCCTAGTAGTCTGACGACCCTCTGCTTTCTCGGCATGCAGTTTTGGCCGTCCCCGTAAGTTCATTTGAATGAACCGACTAATAACCCCTCAATTCTCACACAGAAGCCGCCACAGTGACGGTAACGACCTTCATTACAGCTCTTCGAATAGCCACAATTTGCTATAACTGACCAAGTATTCTTGTTAATGCCGCACCTGAAACCCTATAGAAAGCTGGGCCGGTGGGGTGCGTTATACTGTTCCCGATTTCACGGCATGTTGATAGGAGAAACTGTGACAGCGTTTGCTACACTATCGTCTAGTGAATGACATTCAACCCTTGTGGCGTTATTGGACGGAGGTAGACATTCTACAAGAACTAACTTGGTTTAGTTATCGTGAAAATTCCCCTCAGAAAGAAGAGAGAAAATGAGTCACATTAAGACATGGATGTGTAATTTACCGTACACATATCATGAACAAATTTTCAGAAAGAAGGATAGGCAAATATAGTAAAAGTAGCGATGGCCGTTGTGTCTAGTGGTAGATAAGACTTAGAGTCGACCAATAAAATCGGTCTCCCTGGGCAGCGGTAAAGATGTTAATCGACCCAGAACTTGATTTAACTAATAACATGACTGATAAAAACATCTTAGCTTTCTTCCACCGGTCAGACAGCTTCCCTGGAACTTGAAGAACACTCATTGGAAAAAGCTTGGCATCTAATCAGAAGTAAAGCATCGGTGATCCTTCTTGGAGAGTGATGTTTATAGAGTCCAGAAAGAAAATAAATCCAAATTAGTATCTTTGTGTTTCTCTTTGTCATGAATTTTGGTGGATTTTTTTACATTTTAGCAATGATCTGAGCACCAATTCTTCACAAGAACACACTGATGGTGCATTCTTGAGCATCGAACAAGATACAAAAGATACTCAGAATCCAAATGCGGTTCACTTAAACATGGAATGATGACATTTCGCCTATCCCAGATTTATAAAATATACAAAGTCGATTTAACTGGTGACTATATATTCCGGGAGAGCCTTCAGTCGTATACACTAAATCATCATTGAGATCGAAACACAATCGACAGGCATGGACCCTCCATCAATCTACATTTAGCCCGAATTGTGCTTAAGTATATGAATACGAAGGCCGGCTGCAGGTCGCATATGACAAAGACACCGAAATTTGTCCATAACAACAAAACGCCGTGAAGAACAAAACATCTCACAGAGCTACGCTGCAGAGCGCTACTTGATAATAATTCTCTATCACGGTGAACCAATCCTTAGACCCATTGCAGATGACCGATCAATCTGGTGTATAGAGCAATCGTCTCAACTCTGGGTATGGCTTATTCTCAAGGTAGTGATGCGGAATAAAATCGACAACATGAGTTTACACTGTAACGGAATATCCGATCGATGGTTCTTGGCCGGTTAAAACCTTCGGAATCTCAAACACGCGCTGGGGTGACCAATCGATGGAAGAAAGCCTATATCACACCAGTCGTGTCCTTTCATGCTTACATGCGTCAATATGGCATTTATATCCTACGGTAATCAAACTGTGGAATGTTCTTCATTATTGCACAGATCGAGAACTGCTTTCTCCCTTAAGAAATTGCATTCAGATTTCGCCGAGTCTTCCAGATTAGTGTGCTACATACGCCA
>NW_008751804.1:1065304-1102526 GCF_000715545.1 Opisthorchis viverrini
AATGCATTTTTCAACTGCTCACATGTTATAACTTCGGGATAGAAGCGGGTGTGGTCCGTGTCCGAAGCTGCAAACAGGGCGACTTCACCGTCTTCTTCCATTCCAACCAAGGCTGACGGACTGGAACTAGGCGAGAGTTGAATATACCCTTTGGATCGCTGACGCACGATGTGAAACAGGCAATCCGTTCCTCCACTGCCCTATAATTGGTCGATTAGAAAAATGCGAAAACCTGTTAGATGTGGCATCTAATGTCGAAATAATATAAATTTCTACAAACAAACATGGAACGCGCTCTTCTTCAAGAAAACAAATCTTAGGAGGTCAAAAAGTCCAACCAAGTTTTGGACTGTTCACCAAGTGCGTTTAAGTTGGCTTGGACAGAGCAAATGTACTCAGTAACTGCAGAAGTGTTTGAAATCCAACTCCAGAAATGTTGAAGAATCCACATAACACAAAGTTTACTGGCTACAGGCAACAACATCTGGAAGTATCCATCTGGGGTTCGGCTTGTCAAACGGACAATGAGGATTTTGAATAAATAATGGCGGGACGGCCGGATAAATAGGGACAGGAAGCGCCACGGTCACAACAACGATGGAACGGCCTCTTTGACTTCGTTAGGTCGGAATCAACTTAGGACTAGTGTCCTACAACCTACCCAGTACTTATCATCAGTTTAGATAAAAAGCTTTGAAATTGTGCCTACACATATACGCGTCAGTCAGTTTTCGTTCAGACAAAAAGTTTAGCACAGAAGTTTCATTAGATTTACTTACACTGCAGCTGTTAGTAGGCTTTGACTGCTTCTACCACATTTTAAGGTAGACTAAAGACAGGGCAGCGCAAAAGACCTTAATATTCGTTGTTTGGGCAGTGATTTAAGTCCCGTCGATCGTCTTTTACTGGCTTCTGTCGCTCACAGAAGCCAGAATTTCCAGTAAATTTGACTTCACTCAGCCCCACTTGCTTAACTGCTCTATCACTGCTTCCATTGTAAAGGGGTTGTTTGTGCCGAAACCGATTATCCCCTCTCAACTATTTATCTGCCCTTCTACAATGACCACTCATCAGATTATTTACCGGGAGCTTTTTATCAAAATCTAACGGGAGAGTTGATTTTTCCTTCAAGGAAGTTATAAACCTGAGCACCTCACCTGTGAAACTAACCTGCAGTTAGACTACTCCTTTGCGCGGAGTTGGTTTGCTCATTCAATGCAACCTGAATAAGCAATCCGAATGAGTAGTTCACCTTAGTTACCAACATCCCATTTGTTACTTTTATGAGACCTGCTCTCTACATGACCACCCGTACTGGTTCATGAAATATCGGCTCATTCGTCCCACCAGGTCCTACGATCATTTTCCGTCCCCTTGAGTCCATGCAGTTCCGTTCATTTTACTCTTCATGCACTTTCATCGACCAGCACCTTAAATGTTCGCTTTCTGTCCTTTATTCTCGGGGAGCTGTATTCCGAATGAGGCTTTAGTTTAAGCACACAATATCTTGATGTTCTCATCCACACAGATCGCCAAAAAGTGTGAATGAAGCTGATGAGGAATCTTCGTGTGAAGCGAACCAGAAGAACTAGATCCTAAGCTGGACCCAAATCCATGCAGGATCCTCATCGGTCTTAACACCTGCTGAGCCAGCCGAACTAACAAAACCACTTGGCAGAATCCTAACACCCAATAGTTTGACTTAGCTGATTACTTCTCCTTCAGCCTTAAATCTCGACCAACCACGTAACCTATTCACCTGGCCTGACAAAGACTTTGTGTCAAAAACGAGACGCTGTCCAGAAATAAATCTACCGTGCGCCTCCCAAGCTTTTCAGAAAACGAAACGTTCACTGTTTCAAACCGGAGAATGACAAACACAGTCTTCGAAAATACACTCATTAGCATATCAGTTTGGTTGTCACGGGTGATTTAACTGAATCTCTAGTTCATGATGTTCTTTAAATAAATGTGCTTCACAAAGATCGCCTTCTGTTTCAGTTGGCACGACATTCGAGATATCGCACTATATTTCTCTAAATTCCAAATGAAGGCCAGTGAAGCAGTGCACTTTAAGCAGAAATATAGCGATATCATCCTACAAAGAAGGCGGATACGATTATTCACAATAAGACCGAGTACGTAACAACACAGTGAGTCGAAACTGAGCCAGTAAGTGAAGAATGAATACTGAACTGCTTTGCATAAACTTGAAGGTATTTTCTAAGCTTAAATATATTTAGCATTCCCTGAGGCCAGTGAGTAAAAGAGTAGTAGATTCACACGATCACACTCAAGAACGAGTGCCTTATGAATCTTGGTTGTAGTTTCAGCCACTCTATCTTGGTTACGAGCAACAAACCAGGAGATTACCATAGCATCCACTTTTCCGTTGACTACTCGTAGATAGTGTCCAGGCCACGCTACGGATTCGAACTGGCGAATACCTTTGGAGACTTTTTGTACGCGCCAGTAGGCCTCTTTGTTTCGAAGACCCGTGCCTCGAAGCCTGAATGACCACTCACTCTCGGATGGTATCTGCTGTAGATCTGACTGGTCGGTGGACTTGTCACATAACAAAGCAGCCAGCGTTTGTTGAGAACTGGTGCAAAGCCAGAGGATGGTTTCATCCCGAAGGCAGCCCTGAAAAAGAAAAGTGTGAAATACACAGCATAGTGTAGTGTAGTATAGTACAGCGCAGTGCAGTATAGCATAGTATATACTATAATATAGTACAGTATAGTATAGTATGGTGTAATGTGGTATGGTATAGTATAGTGTGGTATATTACAGTATAGTATAGTATAATAAAGTACCTCTTAGCTTCATGGAGACACTACTGATGACTTCCAGAATGAGAGAGACAACTTTGCAGAGCTTTCCGGATTCCAGGCATCACTGGACTCCGAAAACCGGACGAAAGTTAAATTTGAAGCATGTTTTCCTCTAGTAGGCTGCAGCCGCCATCACACTACCATGCAGCTCATAAATCGGGTTCTGACTCGCTCATGTCGACATTCAATGTTGATATCACTCACCCAAGAGAATTTATGACACTGCGCAGCAGCAACCCACCACTTCGTCTGCAGCTAATGATAAGCGAAACTCAGATGACCCGCAATGCTTCTATGGGTGAGCCGAAAATGACCAGTAGCTTCGACTAAATGCTCAGAAATTTATCGGAAAGTTTGATCAGATAGTTTCCAAGATAGCCGGTGCAAATCCAGGAAAATGCTGAAATCCAAATTCTACTGCGTGCATATGCTATGCAACTGTCATGTGTCTTAAAGATTTTTTAATACAGCTTGAAACCTTATTTAGAGTGTGGTCAATACACATGATCACGTTTATCATTTTAGACGTACGGTGTAAGCCAAACATGTTACCAGCTATCGTCAATTGTCACCATAGTTCTGTCTTAATTACATGTTGACTTAATCCTTCTGTTGAACTGGAAGCGTCTCAGTTCTACTAGGTAATGCGCTATAAATGTTAGTATTGTGAACTGTGCCGTCGCTTCAGCTTGTGCACACTATGATTTGGGTCCCGAATTGACAGACAAATTGGCTTGAAATAGACGTCCACGAATGACAACATATTTATTTTTCCTGGGGATAGTGAATGCAAGGAAAAATAGTCCGGAAATTCGCTGAAACACGAGCAAAATAGTGAACGGTGTACGTGTACTCAAAAGTAAAACCACGCGACCACACTAAGCGTCGCTCCGTGAGAAACAACATCCACTTTGCTGGAACATAACTTGGGTAAACCGGATGCTCCGAAACGCTCTGCATGCTGTTCACTCCCTCCGATTTACTTAATGAAGCACGGCAAAATGAGTCATGTATCTGAATTTCTGTGTACATTCTCAAATATTCCACATCTGATGTGGAGCTCAGTTGTTAACAGAGTAAACCGTGCACCATTATCCCGACTGAAACATATGCGATTCATTCGGTACACTGAAGGACGATACCCACCATTCTCAGCGATTTGCTGAAAGGATGATTCTTCGACTGGGTCAGTGGAAAATGCATAACATATGGGAAAGGGTAGCTGAGCACAAATATTTACTACGCCAGGATGTTGATGATGAAAACAGATCACTCCTGCCTCACTCTTTGGATTTGGCTCGCCACATTCATTCACCGTCATCTTCAGTTTACAACTACTGACCCTTTGTTTTCGATTGGACTAATTATACTTTCATGTGTTTACAACTGATGACATTTATTACTTAACAAACTTGAGCGTGTCTGTTTGAAGCAGTGTTCGAAGCGACTGAAGCCACGCTTATCAGGTACATGATTCTCCTTACTTCGTTTGCGTAAACTTTGACAAGTAATTAAAAGACGACAACGTATGTTATACATCCATTTCTCAAGTCTTTATCGTTATTTTCATCTTTTTATCTTGACTTAACAAATTTGCAGTTTTCTTTTCAAATTCTGTCATCTGGTGATACAAGCCTCCACAGTGAATTTTTTGAAATAGCTGGTAGCTTTGATCTTCTGTTTCTAAGATGTTTGTCGTACATAAACTTACCATAGCTAAACTTAATTCGGTCCACTCAGTGGTGTCTCTTTTGAAATGTAATAAAGATCAAGCCTTGGTGTTGTGATAACTGACTGAAGTAAACATCTCACCTTGGCATGAACCATGAGCAGTTTTCCAGGAACGGATAATGGTCCAGCGGCTCCGCTCACAACATAGCCATCTGGACCGATGTACACATGGGTTGGAGACCGACTGGATGACGGTCGGACAGCCTCTAGGACGACCCAGTGTTCCGGTCGTGCACGAATACGAAATTGACACGTTCCATTCACTGCACGTGATGAGTTCTGGCGTTCATCTGAAAAAATAGATTGAGTGGTTTCAACACGTTTGCAGAGTTTACAAGTGGGCTTAATGAAAGGCGTTTGTGAAGACATAATGAACGAGAGGTTCAGCTGGGTTCCAGGTGAGTCTCCTGCGAAACGAATTTTTCTGCAAATGAGTTTATCTCTCAAGCGTGGTTCACTATTTATCAGTGTTGGACTATACGGAGGAATCAAATGAACAGGAAGTAGTTCGGATATTGCCAAACAACGTCTAATGGATAAACTCCAAGCAGTTGTTTTATGTCAAAGCACACTAATGGACAAATTTTATACTGGTTTTCCTTATGTTTTGAAGGCTGTTCCAAGCTGAACCACAGATTTATTACCAATAAATGCTTTACGATTCTTTCCAGGCTGAAAAACGGTTTCTACTTGAAGGCCCCAGAATTTCAAGGTCTATTAGGTGACCCTTAGTTTGGTGCACTGTAGCTGCAGCTCGTCATGACAACTGTGGCTGCTCTGTCACACTGGGATGTCAACAGATGATAGAGCCCCGACATTGTCTTGCATGTTGGACACGTTACAGATGACTGAAATGTAGATATGGTTGATGATTTGTAGCGAAGCTGGATGGGACGTGTTAACAGTATCAGAGGCTCACTGAACTTTGGATTTGCGTGCGCCTGTTACAGGTAGCCCACCACTTGCGTAAGATAATTTGTTGGTTGAATTAGTGTGAACGGACATGAACAAGTGATCATCAGATGTAAGTATGATCTAAGTTTGATTTATTTCACAAGAGAATTAGTAATTATGCAGGAAAATACATTGACTTGGCCACAACTTTTAAATACAGATGGAGCCATTTTTACTGATCAGTAAGGCTAGATAAAAATGACACGCTCAGACCAATAGGATCAAAGTTTTACCTCTTCAGGAGGACACAATATTAGCCATTGGTTCACGGTTGATGACTAACCTGTCACACATAAGCCAGCCGTTGGATTCAGCGACAATATGAGCCAAGCATCCTGTGCACAACAGAATTGACGTATCTTGTTGACAGTGTTGCTTTCGTTGAAGCGTTCTACATCACGCTGTAGCATAACCGAGTTATTAAGATGGATGTGTCCGTGTGATGCAAGGCTATTCGGAACCGGTCTGGGCTTGAGTATCCGACCATGCCTAAGCTCCGTAGATGGAGAAGTAACAATAAATACTAGAAAATGGAAATACGGAACAAATTTTAACGTTAGGTAACAGCAAAAAGATCTACTGGTTAATAACACTGACTCAAGAAGAATATTTCCTCAAAAAATGATAGTGTTCTGAACCAGATGGGGTCTCATCTACAATTTATAATTTGCCTATTTTTGGGACTGGCAACAATTCAATTTTGTTGAGACATTCATGCATTTGTATCTTTAGGGCAATCACCTTACTGATGAAGTCAAAATTGCCAAGCGACTTTTGATCGACACAGAAGCAAGCCTATAACATGAGAACTCACAACTGTAGGAATGCGGCTCCTCAAATGAAAAACTATGAAAACTTGAAAGATTCAAAATTAGTTGTCATATGAGAGGGATATTTTAGAGCTAGGTAGTTTCAAACCTTTCTTACGCGAAAAATCTCTCCAAAAATATAACCAACAGAGTCGAAAGAGCAGCAATTTGCCGCATTGTTTTGTCTTTCAATTAGTGTTGTCTAAAATTGCCAACACAAGTCTAACACTCACTTTAGAAACAAAGGTCGGTTACAAACTAAGTCGGGAAAATAGCGAACAGCTAAGCGTTGTCGAAATGTTTTAATTTCCCCACAGAAATGCGAAAAAAATCAACTACACCGATGACTGACTGCATTTAGTCTGGGAGACTTTTTTATGGATAATGATTGAGGCCTATTAATCGCCTGAGGGCACTGACACCACTAATTGTGTTCCAATAAACTTTCACCTCGAAACACAGCAAGATGCAGAGCCCTGTCCACTGAATCTTATTAAGTACAACTCATCTCACTGAGTACAGGTGAGCTTAGTAACACCAGCAGGAACAGCCTGTAAGCTCTGATCAAATCGAGTTTTTGAGAGCGGCGATTGTCTGTTCACGGAACTGTACCGAGCAGATCCCCGGTTTCATGTGAAAAAGTGTATAGGTTTTGGGGAACTAGTTATGTTTGTTTGTATTTCAAAGTATTCTGTTGATATCTGAACCCACCCAAAATGTATTCCTCAAACACAAACAACCAGTAGCGGGTTGAGATTTGAGAAGTGGATTATGTGCACGTTTACCTTCAGGACAAAACTGAAATATTTTCCGACGCTGCTCCAACGTTTTCATTGGTTATCTCTGGCTAATTAAAAAGTGTTTTTCGTAATCTACAGGGCTGAGCTGAACCGTCTGTTTTGTAACTTCAGCAGACCATGGTAACCAAGGCTAAACTAAAGTTCACAATGAGTTATCATTGAGTGGTTCAGCCCTATATTGTTGGGCCTTCTGTGTGAAATCGAGGAACAAGAACAAATAGACTAGCCATACTTCGATCTGCATTGGTCACCAAAAATTTTTTGGTGATTTTGATTTAGCTCATTAGACCATGGTAACCAAGTCTAAACTAAAGTTCACAATGATTTATCATTGATTGGTCCAGCCCTATATTGTTGGGCCTTCTGTGTGAAATCGAGGAACAAGAACAAATAGACTAGCCATACTTCTGCCTGCATTGGTCACCAAAACTTTTCTTGGTGATTTGATTTAGCTCATTCTTTTGTCAATGCCAAACGTCGTATGCCCTGCGTGATTGATTGATTTGAATTTGACGTTTGAATATTCTTGCCCACCGTTACTTGAGAGCCAAGTTCTTCAGATCCTCAACCAAGTAAATTTAGGCTTCCTGATTTCTGAAACAAGGTCTCGTTGGAGGGGAAATGAGCCGAAATCTTTCGGGCTTTTTTGGAAGTGGATGGAAATTTCCCGCCTATCACTTCAACTGCAAAGCATTCAGGATCGAAAGAAACTTGGTCCATCAAGAAAGGGAGTGCCTGAGCCAAGAGGAGGGACTAGGGATCACACTTCAAATCCTGTTTGTCTAATTCATTTACTCCTAGACAATGTGTCTTTATCCGGAGGGTAACCTTAATGTCAGTTTGAGGTACAGAAGACAATTACACATAGGTTACTAAAGGAATTTCTCACAATAATACGGCTCATTTTAGCGTTGCATTTTACCAGAAGAACGATCCAAAAGAACAAAGAAGAAACAGAGATGAAGCACAATGCGTAAAACCCGGAGTCAGTTTTCCCAGACTCATTGGTTATACGTACTACTAGGCAGCTAGCCAAAAGTGAAAGTGGGCTACAACGATCAAGTAATAAATGAAGTCACGGAAACTTCCGTTTCTGTAATTCCGATTCAAAGGAGTACTTTCATAGAATGGAAAATTTAGATACAAGAAAGAATTCGCTTAATGTCGCATGTTTTATACTGAGACACCCTTCAACTAATCTGTTCAAGCTTTGCTTGAGGTGTTTACGAATTCAGGCCACAAAAGCTAATAGTTACGGATGACAATGGAGGGTTTACGAACTATGTATGAGCATTCAGCAATAAACTTTTTTCTGAAGCAACTTTGGGTTTCACCTGAAACTTCATCTAACAGTTGAATTGATCTGAAAAACAGAATAGAAAGATTTCTCCATACTGAGAGTTATCAGCAAATCATACTTAACAAATCTGTGGTGAGATTTCTGATCGCAGCCTTTTAGTCACCACGTAATCACGAGTGTTTGATCAGCAGCAACTTAGGTTCTTCCCCTAGATTGTGTCGTCTGTTCGAGTCCAATAATTTCTTGCGCCCTATCAGCAAGTCCGGTGGGTTTAAGCCTGACGGTATGGGCTGAGCTTTCGATGAGCTCCATTTCCTTTAACATATGTTACGCTGTTATCAGAACATCTTTCAACTGGGGTTCATATTTTTGCTTTTATAGTTTGGTTCCTGTTGCTCACTGGAACATCGGACTACAACGAATGCCAGTGTGTTCTACTGCTCCCGGCATTTCCCAGTGGCTGAGCTAAGACACGGGACAATGTCCCGATACACCTTGAGGTCAGAACCCCAAAGTAGCACTTTTTGAGTACTCCACTCTCTTCCGTGGACATCCTTGATGGATTTCTTCTTTTTGAATTGTCCAGTTTAATTGCTAGATTGACAACCGTTTACTCCTTTGAGTCGTTCATGTGACTGCAGCCCTACCGCAACACATCCTCAGAACTCTAACAGCGCCCCGACGGTGAAGTTTATATGATCAAACCTTAGAGATAATGAGTAGCAGCGAACAAATTGTGACAGTATCGTGCGAGTAAACAGGAGACCATTCTAGGCTGACTTGTTTGAAGCTCAAAATTCAGTTTTTATCCGTGTTAGAACTATATTAATTTAGAAGTAAGATGAGTGGCGTCCACAAAAAGTGGCCTTAAAATTGGCCGACCTGAATTGAATGGGAGGCAAAAATAAGATTTATGTACATTTCCCCGGCTAAAGAATTGAACACAAAGAGCTCTACCTCGAAGGCCATTTTTATGGATATGTTGGCTAATCAACAACCACTTTCCTCATCCACAGTAGGACATATGACAAATGATGGATAGTGTTAGGTAAAAGTAGCCTGCTGACACTGTCGACCCTTCTAGTCCACACCCACCTGAAAAAGCACAGCACAATCCCACCACAAGGATCTCATGTTCTCATACGATTTACTTGGGACTTCTCGATTAAGAATGCGTACAAGAATGTTGGAGAGAAACTAGTGATTGCTCACATGCTAGGCAAGCGCGCTACTAGCTAAGGTATGTCGGACGCTGCATAATGTCATATATGTACCCCTGGGTCCAACTGTGATTCACAAGCTCTGCTTAACATCACCACACAGTGAGAGGGAAAATACTGAAGGTACGGACTTGTAAAGGTCGGTGCCACATATCACTTATTTCTGTCAGTGAATATCGACCTTGACAACGAGGAGTCGAATTCATTAGTTTGATGTTGTGGGTATACTGCAAACAGGACTTTTTAACACTTTTTGACACTTTGAGCCTACCACCAAATGAGAAATGGACACCTAATCGATGATACCTACTGAATTTTTTTACAATCCTCCTGATATTTGATAAGGGTTAGTCTACGCTGGTCTTCCGGGAAATTCTCCGCTCACACATATCGAGTACGCAAAGGACATTGCTCGTCTTGGATCTGATGCCGTGGTTATGTCAGTGATATTGAATAATCTAAATGGTCCTGTCTCACACTGGCACAGTATAAAGTGCTGTTGCAAGACTGGGTTGGCTCGAACCCTAACCTTGTGCTTGCGGATGAGCTAATGAAGGTAGTAGACAAGCTTGTCTACCTGGGCAGCTGTATTATTTCCGGTGGTCTAGCGAAATATGCTATTTTCATCCGGATTGGCGAGGCCAGAGCAGCTTTTGTGAATCTGCGTCGCCTATCGTATAGGCGTGACAACAGCTTATCCGTTAAGGGTCGCGTTTATAATGCTGCGGTTTGATACATAGTACTATACGGGTCGGAAGCCTAGCAGCTGCGCGCCGAGGAAGTCGAAGGTCTTTCAGTGTGTGGCCATCGATATCTTCGGAGCATTACCCGAACCTGTTTGGAACACCTGATTAGCAATGCTGAAATACCTCGAATGGTAATCGGGAGTAATAACTCACCAACGATACCTGAACTGATCGCGCGGCATAGGTTGTGCTAACTTGGTCACCTGTTCCGTATGCCAGTCGACCGAATTTCTCTAAGGGTTCTTTTTACATAACCACGCGAAGGTAGGAAATTAGCCGGGGGATGTCAAACGAAGTATGAAAGTTATTATAAGCAAACGCCAATGGCTGTCGCCCCCCTGAATGGGGACTCCGAGACGGACTATATCAATGGTTAGATATATTGTCAGACATGGCCCAATCGCGCCCTCAATGACGCTCGTGAATTCACGGTATTGACTTCAATGCATAGCTCCCTTCCCAATTCTCTGACAGCGCAGTATTTACGCACCAATTTATCAGCGTCTACCAATGCGCAGCCAGCTACGCTATCTCCCCAAATAATCGGTGGACGTAACGGTTGCAGCTACAACCAATGTAAGACCAGTACGTGGTTTTTACAGTTGATATTGATGATCGTGAGCCTGTATGGTTAAATAGCATAACCACTGCATGCTGGGATGGTCCCCGAACTCTGAGACAAGGGGTAGAGTGCTCGAACGAAGAGATAAGCCTGTACACAAAAAACGATGGATGTAAATTCAACCCGTAAATTCAACTCTCTCCTGAAAGACAAACAGGTGGAAACTGATTGGGTTATGTGAATGGGATAGTCGTATTAATATTAGGCATGCTTATCAAACGAATCGCGGACAGCTACTTGTAGAGACACTGCAGATTTTCACAAATTAAACGTGTCAATTTACTTCTTGTACTCTACCGACTGCAAAAACCCAAGACAAACGCGGGAATTTAAAACGGTATTTTAGTTCGGCTAGTCTCAGTGTATCAAACACACAGAACGTTTGGTGGTCGAGATGACAACAAATGACAACGCACGGTCACTAAATGATTATCACCGCACTTCTATGGGACAAATTGGATGCGATTGTTCAGGGACTTGAAAGTTTATTTAGTGGTTTAATCTCCGTTTTTTCCGTCCAAAATAACCTCAAGGTCACGCTTAGCTTGTTTCTCAGTGCAAGGCAGAGGACCGCGTTCACCATCAAAGTGGTGCGGACAGGTTTAGAATCCTGAAGGAAATATGGATTCGTCCTTGAAAACCGCAAGTAGAAAGGGCACAAAGATTTGACAGTCACGCATCTGTGGCTCATTGCAGGGGATTTTGCCGCATTCACAAATGTCTTTTATTGCTTCATTTTTTTCGGACTTCCAAGCCAAGTACGGATAAGGACAGAGCATTGTATCTCCGGTGGGACTAAAATATAGTAATAACGCTGTGGGCTGTTTTGTGCTACTTATCACAGCAATCCTTTGCATGTTATCTATGTAGAAAATGTAAAAGCAGATTTCAGCCAATTTCTCTAGTTCTATTATAAAGTTGGCATCTGTACCAAATGTGTTCCGTCAGTAAGCAGCGCGAATGATTTCCCACATGGGATTGCATGGTTCATGGTGTAAGACCCATAGCGCTCTACTGTTGTCCAATTCCATAATAAGACGCTTCTGATCCTCAAGATTCGCGATACAACTTATTTGATTTAGGTGATGTGATTTTGCTTTGAAAAGGTACCAAACCTAACATTTCATTTCGCGGTCTCCTATATAGCTTTAGTGCTTTATTGGACAATAACATGGGTTCTATGGACTCGAGTTTTCTATTCATTACTACCCTTAGGAATGACATTTATAGCGAGTGTTTATGCACACTTACAATAGCGCTCAAGAAAAATGCATACAGCTTGCGAGCAACTTGTCACTGCTCAAAACAGATAGCGCGTTTCCGTACACCACTGACACTCAAGCCTTTGGTCAAATACACTTATTTTCTAGTTACCTCAACAGGAGTCTCGACTGAATCGCGGCTGAATCTCGCACTATATTCTTCCGTTGAATGTGCTGAACAAGAGCCGTCCACAGTTTCAGATTGCAGAATATTCGAGATATCGCAGTACGTTTCCCAGGCGGAGCACACTACTTTTAGGGTCGCTGAAAACACCGACGAACTACAGCAAATCTTAAGCTTTTCCAGTTTCATGGAGTGTACGCAATCCCCTGGTTTACTTACCTACTTACACAAAACATGGATTTCAAGTAGACTGTCAAGTTGGCGAAAATAGGACGCTACTTGCATTTGGTGAGCCACATGAAAATCTGAACTAGTGGTGACTTGTCGAACACTTTGCAGGAGTCTCCGTCTAAAGGAATGAGTCCTCTTTCTTCTCACTAGCAGGGCGTGGTCCCATCAACCGAGAGTCCTGCGTGAACACCAAAATTCACCAAACTCGCAAAATAAAATCATTCGAAAGTGAATTTGGCTTAAATTAATCCCGACAGAAACTGCTGTTTGTAGTATCGTTTTGTCGAAGTCGTTCCTTTTGCTTTCAGTATTGCGTGCCGTTGTATATTAGTTAAAGGCATAGTTTTTCAGCCATATATGAGTATTTAACTTTTCTGGCATTGATACCAAAGGGCCGGTGGCTAACAAACGAGTGATTTTGTTAATTTTTCGCACGTGTCTAGTGGTGCCTAGCACCGATCGACCAGCGGATATTGTAATTTGTTGCGCAGAGAACATGACTGGACTCCTGGAAATGTTTTATTATTCTCTAAGGCGTAATTGGAAATGCTCTAGTCAGAAAGCTGTCAGAGTAAAATGAATCCATATGTATCATTCAGGCAACCAAATCGGACGAAACCTCAGGTAAACAGCAAGCACTCTTACTAACAGTTCCGGTTTCTACACAAACTTGCGCCCATTTGTCCTGCGAGCCCATTTTTGTCGGTTCTTCGCCTAGCACCACATCTTAGTAGCTTAGCTGCTTTCCGCTGTAGATTAGATATTTGGATAAAATTTGCAGGAGTTTATGAGTTAAAAAATGAACGCCGAACTCAACAACCCTACCGTCCACCTCCACCTTCTCTACATCGTACCCCTGGAGCCATGATTAGTCGATTAATGGATATTACACGAGAATCGTCAGCTGCTGCTCCGTGCACTTTAGGTTATGAGTCTGTCTGGTTACCATAGCAATTATTACGCAGTCAGGTGCATCGCATTAGTGACACAGCTTTTTATGCTCCAACAAGGTATCTCAAAGTGCATGTGTTAAATCAACGAGCGAAGATCGTAGAAACCAAGCCACCACATCACAAAGTCATTCGGTTGCCTACTCATACGAAACACGAATGGGAAAAGTAACATAGAAAGTGAAACTTCTTACGAAAGAAAAGGATCGCCATGTTGAGATTCTGAGGTCTGAAAAAGTGCACTTCTTGTTTTCAGCAAATCATCAGCGCGTATAGCTGTTTCGACAATGACTTTAATAATCGAGCGGTTTGCTCCGCCGCACAAGGTGCTTAGTGGCTGCAGCGTGAACTAACAGAAGAGGTAGGAAAACAGACAAGTGTCTAGGGCTAGAATCGCCTTACAAACACGTGGTGTTTGCTAGATGGATTACCATTGTAAACATACGCCCTTTGGTCAGAGAAGTCCTCACTCGAAAAACCAGTCACTAGGAAACCAAGTGCATTAAGCCGCCAGTTTTAAAAACTAATGAACCCGTCTTGCATTTGTGGTTAAAAGCTAGTTGACTGCCATCCATAGCTGAGCACAGTGTTAAAGGCACCAATTAGAAGACGTAAAACACTACTCATAAGGCTCATGAAATTCTTCGACAGCTCATGACCGTTTTCGCCCTTCTTGGGGCTCATCAGGTAGGCGCAGTCCCCGAGTTTTCTTCAACCCTATGTTTTACCTGAAACCAAATTGTGAAACCGGTCGTGGGCTATCGAAGAATTTTCAGCAATCTTATGAATAGTGTATTACTTCTATACGTGTATGGCGATATCTGGAATACCGTACCAACTGAAACATGAGACGGCCTAATGCAGCACATTCATTTGCTCGGAAACACCATAAACAATAAATTCAGCTGGATTCAGGGTGCGTCTCTCGCATAACCAAATTTTTTGCAGCTGTGTATTTCACTAATTAGATGATAACGGGTTTTAGATTTCCATGAGAGTTCCCGAGATAAGTGCTTCTGGTACATTCCAGTAAGGCTGTCGTCATATTGCGAACATAGTTTGACTTTATAGACATCATTATCGTTCCATGTTATCAGATTGACGGAGGCTGGCTTTCTTGAGGGTGACTTGTATGCACGAAAGAGTCCGCTGGGTCACATATGCTGGTTGGAAGAGTTCTTCTATGAAGCTCTAGCTAGACACGACCAAAGATAACTGTTGCCCTTATGAGGTTTATCAAAACTATGCGTCCGGGTGGTTTGTTGGGATGAGCGTTTTAATTCATTACAATGGTAAGTCCGTGGATTTTCGGTTTGAATCCAAGCAAACGTCGATCAGAACAGTTTTGCTTAATCATTGAGTATGATTGAGTGCAACATCAGAGGAATTCTGTTGACGTTGTTCGAGTGAAAAAACACAAGGTTAACTCTATCTAAACTCTCGAAAGGAATGAACGCGCTTTTGGTGGTAGGGCATGGGAAGCGGGAACTGGTTAATGGAAACACGCAAAAGACAGTTTGGCCACAACATTCGATAACAACCGTGCAGGTGTACGGGATGTGAGATACGCCAACTTGTGACCTACCCTGTGCTACCGAAACAAAAGTATCGAACGAAATCCACAGGTGTAAAGTGATGGAACGAATGAGTCTTTCAAACTCTGTTCACCACCTGTTGATTACTTTCAAATTAGAAGCCTTTCTCTTCTATTAATCTAAGTTTTGATTTTTTGCGGAGTTACTGCGTACGCCAGATAGTATCTTTACTGAGTCTAAGTAGTAAATGATAAATAACGTAGGTTTACAAGGTTACTATGTACTATGATTTAGCTACGCACCTAGTAATATAAAGAGAGACCGTTGCATAAGTGGCCGAACATTTCCAATGTAAATTAAAACCCCAACCTTCTTTACTCGAACAAAATCGTAAATTTTGGACTATTATAATATATATGATGAAGTAATCCAAATTTTAAGCGCAGCTTGATTGACAATCCTAGAATATTTTACGTTAATATGTACGTACTATCTTAGGAATACTGTATGAACACCACCCTGGGGTTGCTGACATTCTCAAATAACCTTGCGCTCAGAGACTAGGAATATCTTGTCAGTGAAATGTAATTACCAGGGCTTTGTAACTCTCAATGATGCTGTGTCTGCAGGGTTGCGTGAGAGGAACAGTTATGTGAAAATCAATAATGCGCATCACTGTCTGCCCGTGTGTCCCTAAGTCCCTGTCACTACAAAAATACACGTTGGACAGTGCCTTGAGTGTTTCTTGGCTACCATTACAAAAAGAGTAAAACTTCAGTTAGCCAAAGATACACTGGATGTGTCGTATTGAGGGTATAACTTCGGCAAAATGGAGCACAATATCATTCGATGTGAAGATGCCCATGGTGTTATGGTGGGATGTTGGCGAAGGGCTGGTATTAGGGAAAAAGGGTCTCAACATGGGAGAAGGATGACTGGTGTCGCTCGAAGAAAGCCTAGACAGATGAAGCACAGTCCGGTTTATTGGAGAACGAAATGATGTGGCTTCATTAAATGTCTGTCTAGCCGATGAACTAAAATGTCTGAACTCATCAATTCAACTTGTTGCTTAAGGAATTTCCAAGCCATGCAGTTATCTCAACTAGCAAGCTTCTGGAAGAAGTCATCAAAGTTGAGATGACTTACCGGTACCGCTTGTGTCAACAGTGTCTTTTCCATCGAGCTGATGAGCCTCTATTCGTCCACCTTCAACTACCCGCATCCGTGCACCAGTTGCGTAACTGTAAAAGACAACAGCGTTGCCTGGACGGAATTTCCATTGTTCAAGTTGCCACTGTACACCAAATGAGACATTGGAAGTCAGAAAAGAAACATGTCACAAACGTTCCTCCCACGGAATCTAACTTATTTCACTGTCGAAAAATAAAGAGTGGGCATATGACTGACTCCTGCTTGAATTTTTGAATCATGACATGTAGAGGAAATTTTTCAATGATAACTCTCAGTCCATAATTGAAACCAGACATTCAAACTCACAAAAACGGAAGGAAATATTGCGGTTTCTTTGGCTATAGTGGAAAAAGCAGCACTTAGCCGCTTTATGTACACGTGCCCCACGGAAACCTAAGGTGTCTACAATTCATCTATTGATTACCAGTCTTGTGGTTTGAGTGTGTGAAGCATCATCATACGAAAAATCAACTTTAAGCTGCTGTTGACGGATAAATAAACTAAAAGCCAAAGTAACTTGGACAATTCCCTTCACGTTAGTGTTTTCAAGCCTATGTCATATTGAAGTGCACTTTATTGCATTTTTCGATCTTGTAGCGAGAAGAACTCATTCGTGAGTCGATCGGTAACTAGATCACCGAGGTGGAATATATCCTACTGATGGGTTTTATGCTTTATACCTCATGCATTGACTGCGAATATCGTATAAGTAGACATATTCAGAAGCCAATCTAAATCTGCGCACGATATACCTAAATTGTTGTTTTCAGCGAGAGAACAAGGTTGAGAAAATCGGTACAGTTTCGACAGATAGAAGTGTTTGAAATGCATAACCGAATAAAAACTATATTTCGGCGTTATGGTGTTTATTTACTCACCCAGGTTTCCTCCTGGTTTAGTGATACACTGCGCTCCAACATATCAGCCGTCACAGCGCCGGAACCTACTGTCGCGGTCAGTTGAATCTCAGGCGTACCTGGTTTTGGGGTCAGCCCCAGCCATTGATGACAAGGAAAGCAACTGACACCCAGGAGGACACTGTGATTTGATGACTGAAATTCGTGAGTTGGCTGGTTTTTTCTATCGGAACTCCTTCGCTGCGGTGAAGAAAAAGGTAGCAGCATCTCCCTCACAACGATCCGTTCCAAGTACCAGGTTGTACTTGTCTTTTCTCCAGCTTCGATCCACACCGTCATACGTCGAAGGCGACCAAGAAAAACGGCGTCGATTCCGAATACGCTTGTCTAAGACGAGAACAGCAATTTGATGTGGTTTAACCTGGATAACAAGCGGAGTGCTTAGGTTGCAAGAAACGCTGATTCTATTTTATTTGGGTTGCCTCACGAAATAATGGGCTATATGGATTCTGTTCTTTTGGGTGCCAATAATGACTTATTATTCGAATGCGTTGTCTTTCAGTCCGAAAGTACTTAAAAGATGAATGAACTCTTAGTGAACCATATAACTATACAACTTGGCCTCTGGTAAATCACTGTGGAGTATGAAGGTTTGCAGTTTGCAAAGGTCTGTGAACATGTAAGTTAAATATCTACATGGCCCCAGAAAAAATAGCCTAATTCCGCTAGGGTTGTCGCCCTATCGCCTCTCCACGTAGATGAGAAAAATTGCCTATCAGCGAAAATATTTGTCTTTAGTGCCAGTGAAAACGTCAAGTTATCTAGTTGACAACGGCCATACAATTTTATTCTACGGCTCATCGGTAATATCGAACTGATTATTTTATACCCTGTCTATAACTGATTAGCAGAACCGTGGAGCGTAAATACTGCCAACTGCAACATACAGAGTCTGATCGTTCGAATGCATGCAGTCAACCCCGGTAACTCACCTGTCCCCTGATGAAGTTCGTACTTGGGTCCACTCCAGGCGTATAGAGAACCCGGCGACCACTATCACCACGATCTCCTTGAAGCTGCACACTAATTTGGGCCTTCGTTCCTGCGTCCCAAAGATTACCCGTAGTTACGTGAATTTCGTAACGGATAACTGACAACATAATAGACGGAAGATGAGGCATGTATAACTGGTAAAATGCTTTCAGTTTTCGGAAAAAGCTTCTTTTTGGCGAAACCTCACTTTCAGCGACCACTGGGGTTTACATTCCGGATTTCGTAGTGTTACAATCACCATTTCAATAAACATTCAAATATGGTGCGCTAGACGAAACAATCGCGGTTTTGTGATCATAACTCGAATGTAAAATTCTGATCAGTGAGAAATTTCAACCTTGATATATGTGAAGGCTGAGAGTACGTTTCACGCTTACAGGCATTTTTCAGTGTTACTCTGCTCTCAGTCCTACTTGTGAGCGTCAGTTGAAAGTAACGGTTCATTAGACAGTGGAGAACAATAAAGATAGGTTGAGTAGAAAAACCTTGCCGGTTATTGAAAGTGATGGCCAGAAGTTAAATCTTGAGTACATTAAAATACTGTGGAGCTCGTGGTGCCAAGTCAACGCTGGAGAACGAGGAGCCTAACCAGTTGAAAGTAAGTGAGCATAAAGACAGGTTTCCGTGACAATGTACGACTGCTTTCCACAATCCGACAGTGTTTCAGTATGCATGGTACAGGTCCGTTCCCACTTTTTGCAGTTGCGCCTCAAAACTCCTACCCGCCGCTTCTTTAAGGGCTATTAAAATTTTTAAATAGAAGACTTAGGAAACCTAAACCCACAACATTGGCTGAAATTGGAGCAGGAGACTGAGCTTGAGCAGAAATTTGATGTTTCATGGTTTCATCGGGGTCAACATTTTCTTCGCCAGACTGCGGCTGCACAACACTTTATAACCGGTCAGGATGTCGCCGCTGCTTTGTGTCTATATTATGGAGGTGTCAACTTCGGTTAGTTTTTTTTCAACTATAGTTTGATTGGTGTTGTTATCCCAAGGTTAACTTTGACATCCCTAAAAGTGGGTCACCAAAGATTTTGGTCGCAGCAGTTAGTGGTGCCAGTGAATAACGCGTCAATCGATTTTACTCATTTGCTTAGACGTGACTGAGCCCTGATCGTTTACACCATGAACGCATATGAGGCAAACCAATCGTGAACCGTCGGAGAGATTTCAGGAACCCTATAATTGATGTTCTTCCAAAAAACTAACCCGTTTATTTATGCGTGAAAGTTGCTTATTTCCCTAACCTATTCCAAACAAGAATCCATGTAAGGCACATCATTTTGAAACTGCAGCTTGAAAGAAGAGGACTACACTAATCTGGCACCAAATAGGACTTGAGATTTCTAGGTTTATATGCTATGAAGCCTCATGTTGTCCCATAATTAGGTCAGCAGCTATCATGGGTCTTCTCAGGTGAAATGATCACATCTGAAAGTTCTTTGCCGAGCAGCGCCCAAAACGTATTTTGTTTAATGTTCATCACATGGTCTGTTGGCAGTGAGGTAATGGGTTGCTGAGCTACTCGCCACTTGGCAATTGGCTTAAAAACGTCTCGTCGTCATCTGGAAAGACAGTTTATGTGCGGATGGACTGAAACTGCTGGAAAATTGCCACTACTCAGTGGATCAATATCGACATACTCTTGTTGCGTCCAAATGCCATCTCAAAAACTCAAGCAAAGAATACTGAGGTCAAAAATAAATCCAAATATTTATTGATATTTAGCCGCCACGACCCTAGCGGTGGGCTTGCTGCCACGATAAGCAGATGTGTTTATTTCGATGGTTTCGGAAGGTATACCTAACTTGGTTTCGACCATTTCCCCTAAAAGTACGGGGCATTGTGGGGCATGTCCTCCTCCCTTTTGTCTTCCTCCCTGATAGTTTTATAGAAGTTAAGCATCGGTTTTCGCTACTGGTGCACTGCAGTTCCCGACTATATGACGATGAGCTGTTACATTGTTGACGCGATTTATTAGCACAAGTACTAGGTTTGTTATTGGATAACGTTGCCCATAGATAATTCCATCAAATTGAGTAACAAATTCTTTTCGAAATACGACTATTCAAAACTATTTCAAAACTGCCAGTGCATAATTTAACTGTGCTCCAAAATGTTACCTGGTGCTCTATCCCCAAAGGCTGCGAGACTTAAGGGATCCATACTTAGTATCCTTGCATTCGATCCTACCGTACTCCGACCATTCAAGAGCTGTGTTCCGGGCGCGGCAACTTCCACCGTCAAGCTTCCTTTTCCTTTGACTCGTGACAACCATTTGTTGCAAGGAAAAATGAGCTCCGGTTGCACTCCACGGAGTGAATCGACGGGTGGTTTGACCAACCGACTGTGTCTCTTCTCATCGACTGAAGGTGTAGGCGTCGGCAGCACATGATCCGCTCCCAAAGGTTGCATCCGCACTTCTTTTGGAAACCATTCTGGGTAGTTTCCCGTGCCATCATGACTGAGACGGATTTTGTAAATGTCCCTCACACATGTGAGTATAGCCTAAAGAGTGGATGCGTATTTCGTTTAGTTTGTATCAACATATGGTTTGATTAAACTGGTGAGATTCTGAATCCAAGCTGCTTTACTCTTGATTGAAGTCATGTCTAGCGCACCTTTACTGCATAATAAATTCGAGAAAGGGTTCTTGCTGTGTAGGTTTATACATGACGGGAACAAAGTTCTTGGCAAAAGTCCAGAGTTAGCTTTATGTAAACTACCGCCAAGTTACCTTCAACAACAAACTAGGCTCATAATTCCATTCGGTTGCAGTGGGTTGGGGCTAGAAGCTGAAGCAAAGTCTGAAACATCATTCAGGAGTGTGGCGAAAGTAGAGCAAACATCTCGGTTCTTGTTGAACAACAAGGCGATGAGGATATAAGCGGATGCAAAAGTGAAATGAGGAAACTGACAACGAAGTAGTTGCGTTTTTTGGAAATCTGATTGTCAAAGTTTGAGTAATCTGACAATTTACTATAGAAATCTTTGTGGCTAAAACGCTGACGTTGGGGATTTTAACTTCTCCCTGAGTTTCGCTCGGATGAGTGTTGATTTGTAGCGTTAAACACCCAAGAGTAATAGAATCATAATGTTCTCTCATAATTTAGAGTTCCACAAAGTCAAAACGTAGTGTAATTCTAGCTTTCTTTAGCGGTAAAAATAAGCTTAAGCTGCTTGGTTGTTAGTCAACAGCAATCACACTCACATGATCTACCACTATTCCAACATATTGCAAGGCCCAAGACTCCGAATACCTATCCAGAACAAAACAGCTCAATACTTTAACTTTCAGCTTCCACGCTGTAAATCACTGGGAAGAACATGATAGTAATTTCGCCCTGAAAAGGAGGTGAATTTTCGCTGGAAGGGGGGCCAATAGTGGACAGTTGCTTTACCCTTGTTGGTAATTATCAGCTATGCGCCCCCCCCCCATAAATCGTTAGGGAGAGTCATGTCCTACCTTCTGCTGTTTAGTAGCTGTGCTATGTCAGTAGTCGTGAGTGGGTGAGCATCCCAGTGACTGATCCCCCCTTTGGCACCAATCACGTAGGTCACATCAACTGCTCCGGTGTTGATTGACTGAAATAAAATTTGTTACACGGAATGCCTGTGCGATTCCTGAGACTATTTTCTTTCTGAGCTGCAATCAACTCGTCAAGACATCGTAAACGGCAATAGGCAACAAACACTTGGCGGTACTCATTAGCCTTGGTTGGCATAAGCAATGTGACTCATTTGAATGGTGACCAGACAGGCTCTGGTCTTAAGCCAGTTGTGTGACAGGCATTTTAACATATCACAGTGGCCCAAAATGCTAAAAACCAATAATTTTGTTCTATTCTACTTTCTTGGGTGTGCTGGAGCTCTTACTGCATCTACAACTATACAATGAATTCTTGAATAGAGTTGGTACCTACATGTTTCTCCTCTTCTGTTGTAACCTTTAAATTTAAATCCGCGATGGCTTATTCCTTAGATTTGCTTTAGCAGCGACAAATTTGCCTTTCATTCATGGGACTTATAGGCTCCATCAATTTTCTTCGTAATTCTAAACTATGGTTGGCAACTTTACTAAGGCTAGGTTCCAGTAAACGTTATTTTGGCAGGACTACTGACCATTCCTGTACATGGGCGGTTCCATGTTACTTCTGATGTACCTCTTTATTGTTCCTGTACTTTAGATCCCAAAAACCGCACCCACCGCAACCGAACTTCTGCGGGATGCCTATCAAAAAGCGTGTCCTAAAAAGTGATTTGCTCCGTCCCTTGCCTAGGGTGGAGTCTAAAGGGTGTGGTGTTTTCTCAATGTCGAACAATCTATCGTGTTGAGATTAACTCAGTTTCTCAGCGATAATTGTTGTTTCTTCGAATTGGGCAAGAGTCAAAGGAAAATCTGAATTGACGGCGATCTGGGCGTGGTATATGACTTAGCATGAGGCACGAAAATTACGGAGGGGGCGTCCCTACACTTTGCCGAAACACCATATGCTGGTAATTACACTGTATATGACCAAGTCTCTGGTTGAATCGGTGAAATAAGCGGAAAATGAAGGTTACCCTACTAAAGCCCATCCGTTTGATGTTTGATTCTGTTAGCCAAAGAGAAAACAAACACCGAAAGAGGAGTAAACTCTCAGCCTAAATCAGTAGAAAACTAAGAGATAGCTGTTTTTTTTTTACCGTGGATTGGTGAAATGTCTCGTCAAACAGTAATCTGACATTCGTACAGACAAGTCATTTGATGGGAATTTTCTTGTTCACGATGTCATCATGGTGTTGTGTTCCACATCTCCTATATACTTTCTGGTTCCGCTGTACAATGTTTTTCAAAGCGTGAAAAGCTAGCAATTTGTGGGTTATTTCTATATCAGGGTATAACTTATAGACGCTGAGATTCCAGAGCACCGTGACTTTGATATGGACTACAATGTACACTTCTAAATGCTGGTCGAACCGTTAAAAAACGTGTTAAAGGAATATGATAGGCTAATTCTAAATGAATTATTCTAGCTTTGATGCAAATTAAAGCCAGTGATTTATTGTGGTTACAGTATGGTTCTAAAATCCGACCAAAACTGTGTTACTTTCACTGTTTAAGCTGAAACTCGATCAAAGGTATCATACTTTCGTGAACTCAGCTGCAGGAGAAAATAAAAGACATTTGCCCCGATTAAAATATTTTTACAGATTTACCAAAGTGGATTTAAATCGGTGGGACAAAAGAGAGCTTACTATCTACAGAATCCTACATGCGCTATGGTGGCGAGGCCTTACAACAACACGAGTAACTGCTTCTTCCTCGGGAACTAAATGGCCGCTTTATGCTTCTCAATAGACTGGCTTCCTGACAGTGCATACATAAAAAATTTCAGCTCAGAATTATAACCTGTTGACAACATCATCCTCACCAGTGTAAATATCATCATCATTGGTGGAAACATGAAAGCACAAGCGTCCAACAGGGGCGCAACATGTTTCCTGTACAGTGATTACTCTGAATTTTGAGTTCTCTCAGTGCTCCGGAATTTCATATAGCCTGCTGACCTTTTCTGAAACCCGCAAGCTTATTTTAACGGGCTTGTAACTCACTAGAATACGAGGAACCTGTAGTTGTGTGTCTCTGACACGCAAGGAGTTGGGGAATTGTGTTTGTGAAAAATATGATGCAAATATGATGGCATGAACAGTGATGGTGGTTGTTTCGTCATATTTATTTGGCTACATCTCACCAATATCTTCCTCCTGGTTATTTATATAGATTTATCTATATTCCTCTTCTTTTGGATAACCATGCATTCGGTGGTTTATTTATTTATTTATTTATTTATTTATTTATTTAGAGTCATCTGTTTGTATGAGTTCCTATATTTATTGGTTTATACATGACAAGCTTATATCTTATATATATATAGCTTATATATATATATATCAGAAGTACTTGTTAACAAAGTTATGGCTGCTGGTGCATACGTGCATTTTTTTATGCTATTTCCGAGTCCACTGGCCTAGTCTGACCTATCGGAGGGTAGTCTTAGTGGAGCTTGGTAAAAAATTCAACGAAAAAATTCTGTAAACTCTGATTTGAATCTAGCTTGGTCTGATGATATTTCCCTCATTCAGCTGCTTACTTAGTTCATGTACTTTTGACCACTTGTTTTGCTCATCTGTATTCGGCATTCACCTTGCCGAAAATTTCGCCCCGTTTGATACCGGTATATCAGCAACTCACCTACGTACCCATACATATTTGTGTCCCGTTTGTTGAGCCTGCCGTATTCTGCTCTGTCTTGATGTCCGAGTGATCGCATCGCCAATCAGAATCCCGAGGCTGCCCTCGGTACGGAAGGCCGCCACCCACACAACAGAAGCAACATTCCGCTCGCTGTTGTTTGGTGTGCAGAACTTGACACTGCATGTGCCAGTCATTGAAAAACTTGTGCCCTTGTGGACGCCACGAACGCAGACATTTGAGGTCTGGTGCAAAATTTTGCCTACCATTGTGTAAGCAGTACCGTTGACTTTGAACCCAATTCTTCCTTTGGATCTTCGAGATCATCAAACCTACGCGTGACCCCCTATCGGATTCCTCAACACTTTGTGCGTTCTTCACTTCTAATCGCCTCCATACGTATGGATTACATTCTTAGGTGTTTTTAAGTGGAAGGAATAATTGTTAGAACCAATTCCAAGCATGCAAACTGGGACGAATATATTAGTATACTTTGGCACAGGTAGGATTCAGATGCACTGATACTTCATTTCACTGTTATGAGTAATTAAGACTATTATTTTGGCAGTACTCGGCAACGAAAAAAATAGAAAGTCACAAAAATGGGACTTTACATCAAGGCTAATATTAACTGATCCTCCTGTAATAGAGAGTAGACATTGACTACACATGCAGAATAACTGCATTATTCAGGACACAATTGAACAACCACATGGTGTTGTGCTGCTTACGTCAAATCGATCCGTTCGCCCTGGATTGAAAGGAGCGTTTTCTGGGATAGCCGGCGGTGTACCGTTTGGACAGTTTCCTTTCTCATGATGTACTTCGGCAGGTAGGGTCTTCACGTAGGCCGAACGCAGAACAATCGGTTGGGAGCCATGATATCTGTCACATACCGTCAGCAGTATGTTTGAAGTGCATGCCGCTAGGTATGTGTCACCAGTATCTGCATCAACGACCCCTGAGGTGATGAGGATCTTCCAAGAACCTGGACAAGGCAAATTTAGGTGACGGTTAGAATTAACTTAGAGTTCAACAGGTCACCTTTTTAGTGGGTGGATAACAAAACTGATCTTTCTCAGTCGATGATCAATGAGTCTGAGGCTCATTACAAATCAAAGTAGTAAAAATAATTACCAAAGCCGGTTACAGTCCTTAACTTGGTGGACAGATGATGTTTCATTTGTTTACAAACTTTATTGACCGAAGTAGGCGAATCTTAACGAGATACCTGGGTAAAATTACACAGTACTGTTAAAAACCTAATAATGCCCAGGACGAACGCACCCATTCAGGGTTGATAACAGTCAGGAGAAGGACTAAACAATTGGCTGAGCAGCTTGTACTTATTGGGGTCTGACGTATAAGTTACATTGCTTCACGCATCGCTGGAAATGAAATGTGGACAAAGATTCTAATCTATTCTCTGTTTCAGACTCAATCAACCTACGGTCATCCGATGAAGTGGAATGGGGCGTCTGTTTGGATCTGACATAACTATTCGCGCTTGCTGTCTGGTTGAGTTAGCCTTTGATTGTAGGTGACAATGACGGAATTTCCACAGGAAATACAACAACAGTGGGAGCTCCAGAGTGGTGGAAGGATTCGGAATATGTCACATGACCAGCCCATATGCAGTCACTAAGGGACCAGATAGTCACCCAAGGAAATTAATTCATATTTTAGTGGAAATTTTGTGAAAATACCATCACCAAACCTCCAAACTGCATTAGGAGTTCATTCCTTTTGACAGTTCATTCATTTGCTTCTGAGGGGAGGGGGGATCGAATCCAGTGTTGCACAACGAGTAGGAACTGCTCTAAACGAATCTTGAGACAGCATTTATAAACGCACCACTTCACAATACAGGAGATATGTTTCGCTTTGCTCCTCATAGGGTCAAGGAATCACTAAGCTTATTGGCGATTGGATATTGTGAGCAAGTAAGTCTTCAAGAATCGAACAGGATATCACTCATTGGTCATGCTATTTGATATCCTGTAACTAATTTAAAGTGAAGTAATGCACGGTTTGGAGTCGATAACGTGCCATATAAGGAGACACTACTGACTGCGCAATCGTCCGTCTGCATATAGCTGAACAGGGAGGAGCGGGCTAACCCGTAAGCTGCGGCATCTAGGTGAGCATTTATCGCGCCGGTCCAGGTTTTATAGTTACGCCCTGATAAAGAGCCCGAAAACTACACATGAAAGGTCAGAAAAGTTTGTATCTCCGGTACTTCGGTCCCGCTACTTTAGCTATGTTGTCAGAGTTTCATTCCAGGTGTAGATAAATACATATTTGGTAGCGTGATGCATGCGTCCAACCCTGTTCCAGCTCTATGCTGATGTAGTATACTCTCGACTTAAAATCCCGAGAATCATCCACTTTGAAGAGAAAACAAACCCACCAATTTTGAGGTCAAATCATGATATGATTATTTTATGGATTGTTTTTGGTTATGCGTGCGAGAAAATGTTTTCCTACTGCGAAAACCCTGCCCTGCTGAAGTTGTCCTTTTGCTTTGCATACATGAAATTCTAAATAACCCTTTTTGACCAGTACCTCAAAACGCATCGAGAGTAGTTCCCGTGAAACGGCTTAGGCAGTTTTCCAGTGTCTCGGTTAGTCAACCTTAACTGAAGCACTTTCTTCTTGCTCAACTTTCAAAAGTTGCTCGAAGTAGCGCTGTTCTGGGGGAACTCTACTGGTCTTTGTATTGATTTGTAGTAAGATATCACACACCTAAGTTGCATAAAGGTCAATCTATTCAGTTAGATCACCGACTCATAGTTTCCCATTGGCCACGGATTTATTTGCTAGCCAAGGAACAAATGAGCTTCCGGGGGCAATCCCTCTAATCTTTCTGTAATGGTAATCCTGAAATTCGGAACCAACATTCTCTGTGCGACAATGCAGTGTGTGCCGATATTCTACGGAGCGCAGAGGAGCTCCTAATGGACCTCAAACCTTTCTGGTTTGAGGTTGGTTGTTCAGTCAGACGTAACTAGCGGTCGTCATCCAGATAAAATTCAGTAATCTTTAGAGGAGAAGGACAAATCGAGGTTAAAAATCGGCTGTTATCTAGAAAACCGGATGTGGTTCCGTTGCATTTCAGACATTTCTATACTAACTTTATTAGTTTTGGCACAGCTATGAACAGATAGTGACAGAAAAAAGCTGAGATGACAAAATTAGCTAACACTATTCTGATTAGTGGCTGGGTACATTATAAGCTTAGTTAACGAAGACAGACCATTCTCGACGTTTTTACTTTACCACAAAATCTCTAGACCGCCTTCAGACGATCTAGTACAGGATATAATGTCGGTATCACCAAGATACACCTTCAATGATCTCTATGAAGAACGGCATACTGATCTGCAGAGATGTCCGTAGGAATGTAATGCACAACGTAGAAAACCCGGCTCAGAAGTAAAGGTCCATCATTCTTTCCAATGAAGATCTTGTCTTTTTATATACGTTTCCCGCAAAATTTCATTAAGACTACTCCCTTAACCACTACAGACTTCATGTGTGCAGTCCTCTGTTTAAGAACTCTGAGGACTTCAGCATTCCTTGGTAAAAATCGAGGAGAAATATTGTCCGAAATTTATTTATACAGAAAAAACAAACAATGAGTAGGCTTCATCCAAGGAGAAAATTGTGTGAATTCAGTCGTAAGTGGTCTCTTCAAAGAAATTTATCTCCCCGATAAGGACCCTCAGCTGAAGGTTGGCAACTTGTGGTTGCTCAAATTTTTTACTTGTTTAATTCGATCACCGTCCCTACACTAGTGAACAACTTCTGTAATATAACTTTCATAGAGTTTAATCCACTGAAATGTTGAGTTACGCTGAAACTGCGTGAGGTAAATAGCAGTCTCCTGAGGCAGTAAGCTACAACTTTTGCGCTGCATTTGCTGATGATGGATTTGTCTTTATTAAACTGGTTGTGGAAATCAATCATGGCCGTAATTTAGACTCAAAGTACCAAGGCTCTTGGTGAAGAATAGAACTGATTGCATTTTCTAAAACAGATTATTAGTGTGGGATGTACATGATGAGCTCGGATTAGAAGCATAGTGACTCGACCAAATGATATATCGTAGATAAGAACTTCCCACATCTAGCATGTGATGATTAGAAAACCGAAAGAGCTCAAAACTGACACTCCATTAAGTTGCTCCCGCATGTAATCTAGAAAATGAATCATAGTATGTCGTGATGCCCTTCAGCAATAACCGTTAGTGCATAAAGAAACATTCATTGACCTAAAAGGCAAGATGAATTTATCCGGAGAATCTCGTCTGATCACCAAAGCTTTGTCTTGCTGAAGAACCACCATTTCTTCGGTAAGCATGGTAAAGCCTTGAAAATTACCTGCTGTTGAAATGAGCCGTCCAAGACTGCGATTTCGGCTTTTATCGAAGTGATACACTTTTCCAGGTGTCCCATGGCTCCGAAGACGCTGCTCCGATCGTGAACGAGAAATAGGAGTGATCACGTTATCATTGAGGACAAACTTGGGTGAGTACCGCTCGTTACCAGTAGCGATTATTTCGTTAGGTCCTTTAATGAGATCGTCAATGGTTTCAATCTGTTCGAGAAAAGTAAAATATCCTTTAAAATTGATGAGCTCGCAGCAACATCAGTTGGGTTTTGACAGTTGCCGATAAAAGCTTAAAAACTCTACCTATGTCTCACTTCGTGGGCGCGCTTTCTTGTCGCCCTCCAGAAGAGCTTATGGTATCACTAGTGTGTAAATCATTTCAGTTTATCGACGAACGTCCTCGACTATAACTACCTCTCTCTGTTTCAAAAATAAGACATTTTCGGGTTGATTATAATAGAATATGATGATACCAAGCACTGTAAACTTCTGTGAATTTCTTCATCTGGTTCCTCCACAATGGTCACCAGTAATGTGAACCGGACAGGGTTATATTTTCTAGACGTTTTCCCGGCTCACATGGTATCTATGGCCCAAACTCAGATGCATTGCGATCCAGATACAGAAGCATCAAAGTTGCGTACGAAACCTTTCGGTTTAAAGTGACTGTTGCAAGCTTTTTCACTATCCGTTTTCAGTGAGATAAACTTAGGCTACTTTTGGGAATTCACGAGGCACACAAGATGCATCAGGAAGGCCTGCTACTGATTTGCAAAATGCACCTTACGAGTCCCGAGTTAGACAATAGTTTAGTACTATACGTGATTATGGCGCGGTTGGCCCACCTTAATCGAGAATCTTAATAACCTAACTGAGAAACTTTGGTCTGTGGTTCACAACAGTAAGAAAAGCGTAACATGGCGATCCCGGCCCTAACCACTTCGGTTTTGTGCAACGCTGTAATTAATAGACAACCCGAATATGAGTTGCAGACTCCGAAAGTATGTGTAGAAGCGGGCTCATGTTACTCAAGTTTTGAGATCCAGCAAGTGGCTCTCACTGTTTATGATTATTCTGAACGCTCTGGGAATTTATGTGGGAAGCTAACAAAAGTGGCTAATTGGGGAACTGAATTGATGAATCGAATGTGGGTTGCTGTCTGCGTTACATTTCATGCCTTTACTAAAATGACTAAAGAGAGACAGAAAATTACAGTCAGATGATCGCGTAAAATAAGCTTCAAGATAGTCCTGAATATTTGATATGAAGACGACCAGCGGTGAATTAATTGTGAAGCAAGCCTCGAGCATTGCAATATATAAATGTCCTTACCTGATACTTATCAGAATGTATTGTTTTCACACTAGAAAGTTTGCTCCGGAAACCACTGATGCTGGATGCATGGGATAACTAATACTCCAGGCAGAATATCAGTGAATGAAAGGCAAGGATCACCAGACGTTTTAACCTGTGTTGCTGTTTGCCGAAGTACCACCTGTAATGCTTACCTTATTTTTTCTGTATCACGATACACTACGATACATAACTTGATGGTGCTTTGTAACTTCACGTATAAAACTATCAGTGGGCCACAATCCTCCAGCATGAAAAGTTCCGACTACACACAAATCCATCCCCAGCTGACAAACACAGGGCCTATCCTCCATTTTTTCCTAGGTCTTGTGAACTTGCGCATGCAATGTTGCCGGACAAAGCGGGCAATGTGAACATCATTACCAGGTTGCCGAAATTTCTGCACTCCTAATCAAAACTTGAACGGATATTTCAAACAAGTTCTAACGAGCACTTTTGCTTCATCTATTCCAGACAATGGAGAATAAGTTTCTTTGTTTAAATTCCATGATGACTTATCCCTCTTTCACTTGACTAGGTGAAAATTTATTACTGTATTCTTTAGGGGTGGATCTACAAACAAAATCAAGCACTCTCGGTTATCCGCACTTTCCCCACCAAGCAAACAGCGTTAACTTTATTGTGATGTAGATCTTCGGGATACCAAACGCGGTGGATGATCTTTTGGAAGAACAGCTAGCAGCAAAAAAACAATTATAGTAAACGATTACAATTTCGATAACCAAGTCGAACTAGCATTTGGTTAAAAAGACATCGACTGGTAGGGCCTAAACTTTGTGTCGCCCTTAGATTTTTGAAGGCTTTCCTAAATTATTTATGATCTTGTTGTTCGATGGCAGACTATTTATCAGCAAGGAAGGTCACAAAATACAGTTCTCTAACCTTACTTGAACTGGCTGTCACGACTTGATGCACTTACATTTGCTATGTATTCCCTGGACAAAGATCCAAGTGCGGACAAATACGTGAAAGCAGGTGAGCAAGAGCTATTGAGTTCGCGTCTGTCAACTCGATGGTATAAATTCATACCGTCTCTCATATGGGTCTGTTTTTAAACCAAGGATTTGCGAATTCCTGAGGGGCTATTCGGGCACCACTTACTTTTATAGGATTTGAGGGGGAATGCTTTTGCAGTTTGTTAGCGCGTGACTCACCGGTATTCACTTTCTAGAGGAACCAATTTTACCCCGAGTTGCTCCATCCGTTAAAACCATTTGCTAGTATCACAATTGTTATTATTATTCTTAGCTATCAATGTCATTCATTCAATATATTAAAAGCGCTTCAGTTAACCATTCCATCAATGGATTAGTCGGGATATCCTCGATGTTCCGGGGGCATGAAATAATTATTTTCATTTAACTAGGACTGACGATTGATTACTGTATTGAAACACCCACAGCTTGCAATTTATCAGTTTTAGAACACCGGGCTATTTCATGCATAACCCTATTTTATTGGTAGCAGCCTAATAAAATGTCTTCTAAGGGGATTCTTCGCCTTTTCCTGGGGAAAAGGTTGTACCAGTACGGAGTATGTTCTCAGACATAAAACGTGAAGGTCATCAAAATCCTCCCATCACTGTCCCACTAAATGGGACGAGTGTGCACTTCTCTCTTTCATATTTGCCAACCAGTCTTCACTCAACCTGGAGCCGTCGTCACGTGTTAGGAATCCTGCCTTCTACTAGTCTGTGTTAAGTAACTATGCTAGCCTGGCAGTCACGTGAAAATATTGTCTGGTTACCCACCGAAAAGTAAGCCCAGGTTAATGTTGCGTAAAATTTCCAACTTGTCAACCCGTTCCTGATTCCGGAAAGTACTTCAGTCTGATTTGGGTTAGGTGGGAAGGGTGAGACCGTTCGTCCTTATTAAAAACATCATTCACCCTTGTTATAAACACCAAGGAAAGAGATCACTAATTGATCCAGCTCCATAAAAAATTTACAACGGCTTGTTAAGACCTGAGGTTAACTGGTGCATACACAAGGAAGTGTTCTAAACTTGTGGCGGCTTAGGGTAAGTGGTGGCTTTTCAATACAAAATTATTTGGTTGCAATCTTAGAGAGCTGAGGGTCTGAATAGGGAGGAAAAATTTTCTATTCAGACTATATATTTGGTGACTACTTCAGTTTACGCTGAGAAACTAAGAAACAAATTGTAATGAAAAGTTATGCAGAGTTTGCATCTACTGAGATCAGACAGCATGCTGAGCCTGATATGTTTTTGTAGTACAGTTGGCCTTTCTGGCGACACCTGCCTCAGAAAAGTACACCTTGCCTAAGAGACCATCTTTTCTCGATACGCCAGGGTAACAATTCAAGGCAGAAGCGACAGCATGACGGAGATTGCGGCGTTCTCATCGGGTAAACTTTTGAAAACCAGTCCAGGTGTCATTCGCGTGCGCCATCAAGGGCGATTATCGCCCTATCGTGGCTGATCAGGGTTTGACCATACCGAAGACCAGCAAACCGTAATTCACAGTGTAGGGAATCCCGATCCCAATCAAATAATTACGGATTCGGACTCATTCATGACGCGCATTGCTGGTTGTGGAGAGATTTACTCCTGTTACTGTTATCCACACACTATATACGGCTAGTACTGACACATGGGTACATAATTTGTGCGGACGTGCAAAAATAGGATATAGACAAAGCGTGATATTGTTTCTGACACGTCAAAGCTGAGAATGAACATTTTGTGCAACTGAACCGATACATAGACCGATACCTGTAACTAATGCCTGGAGCTGGGGCCAGGATTCAATTTGAATTGCAAGTAGAAAGAGTTTATGACGCCCTTAACTTTTGGGTCATTAGGAGACTTAGTGTACTATGCCAGAGCGAAACACTCAACTTAGCTATTTTTCGCAAGGCAGTGGCTTCGGTTTTATACCGATAGAAGTGCGAGAGATTCGGGAGCTTATAAACTTGTGAACTAAAGGAATCCATCTTTAGGTTTTGTAATCCTGATTCTCACGCCATCGTTTACGTACGAAGCAAAGGTGGTCTAGCGTGCTTTAGAAGAGTAGCTTTTCCAAATACAGTAGCATTACGTGTTTCGGGACCAAGATGCGCTAAATAGCCTTGTGCAACGTTTTTGGATCACCGGGACGAGCTGCGTATGTATTCAACGCTATCCCAATCTCTGTCCTTTCTGTACAAAGAAGTTCTTGATTAGTTCTCCGGAATCGATGCTTACGCATTAAAGCGATATTATATCTGATGTGATATCTACTTCATCAAATCTGTCCGCTTATTTTAAAAAAATTTCGCTCGCTTGTTAACGATATTGAGCGCGTAGACGGTGCATATTTGTTTATTTACGAAAAGTCAATGAATTGGTTTTTCGCTAAACGTTTTCGTGATCAGATTATTTAATCATGATGCACTTTGCTTTTGTCCATTCAGTCATACTGAAAACTTGGCACAAACGTTCTAAATTCCACCTTTTAATTTTATTATGATTATTTTGCAAGTTGGCAACAAAAAACAATGGAAGTTATCAAAGCACAGAATTCGGAAATATCATCACTTACTTGATGACCTGCGACCGTATACAACTTTCTAATTGGTACCTGAAATAGCTCACTCAATTCTTGCAATACCTGTTCGATGTTCTTTACATATCGTCTCCGAATAACCACTGTTTTCTGACTCTTCTGATCGCCAGCCGAACATATTTTCTGACTCTTCTGATCGCCACGAAGCCGAACATAGATACGTTTTGCTTGGTGTAGCTTATTTGTACCCCATGATGTCGTATATGATGAGTTCATTACAGTTTGTGCTGGTTTCCCTAGAGGAGGTAGTGGAGGTAGTTGAGTGAGTTGAGGTGATCCGGAGGACGTATTGGAATTTGAGCGAGACAGAGTTGACCGACCATGTGTAAGTTCAGAAGACAAATCACGAACTGTCACTTTCGAGGGGGGTGGGTACCTCCTTTCAAAGTCCTCCGCGCGAAAAGATGGGTCTCTCATTCCATTTCGCCAAACTGGAGTTATTCGATCTGATGATATTCCCCTCGGTCGAGCGGTCCGTTCAGAGCAAATGTAATGTCCGTTATTTTCGAGATCTGCTAATGATTGAACTTTATTTCTTCCTTTTGGTGTAAATATAGCTCTGGCCCCACAACCAAGTTTGGGCATTTTTTCAGTAAGTTCACCAAGCAGAGCTTCGAGACTGCGATACCGATTGGGATGGATGGCGATGCGAATTCCACGTGCGTCAATATCTCCATCCTGGTAGAAATAGGCTGTTTTCACAGCCGGGCGTACCATTGTACATGATGCGTCGTGTTTCTGATTCAATGTTGCGTAGTCGTGAGGATTATCGTCGAGGAATTTCTGGGGGTATGGAAATTCCTCGGAATACATCGAAGTATATTTGGGCATGTTTTCAACCCTGTTCTTTTCGAATGGAACAAAGGATAGGTATTCCCATCGGTTTATCAATTGCTGTGTATATTCTACTCCATTTTCACCATGTCTTATTTATGAAATGAAGGAAACTGTCAAGTGAATGCACCAGATTTCTGGGACTCAGTTCGAATCGCATGTTCAAACATAGCAGGGTACTTATATCACGCGATGCTGATTGGTTGATTGCTATAGGTGTAGCTACGTTGCTAAGCTACGTATGACGGCGAGATTTGAAAACCAATTAAAAGTATGTCGGTGGACGATTTTCATCCCTGTACTCGCCCAAACTCGAGAAAGTCTGACGTATCGTATGAGCGCAACCCACGTCTTCCCAATCGACTCATGTCATGTTTACCGTATTTTGCAGCCAATAGCTTATGATGACAGAAACTTCGAAATATGCCTTTTTACCAGTATGCATTTGGTTGGGGAAGTTGGGACAGACATACAAAAAAGGACAGGATCTACGACAATGTGGATGAAGGACTGTTCCAGATTGCAAGAATTGTTTATTATAACTTATCTACGATCCATAATACTGAGGTGTTCTGGTCGGTTCAAAAATAGTTATCTCTATGATCGCTGACATGATTCGCTGGAGAAGCTTGTTCACTGTGTCTGAGCAAACTTGAAGTTTTTGCCACTCAGGCATGACATTCAGTCCTCCTGATTGTTGTCGTTTTGTATTTAGTATGCTTGTACGGCTTTCATCAATTCGGCAGACAGGCATTGAACAGTCAGTAAAATCTGGTTGGTTAATATCCTGTGGGGCTAAACTCTCTGACGCGTGCTGTCTTTTCCCTGAAAGATGGGCTATCCAATTTCACGGTGTCCGATGATAAAAGTGCAAGGACAAACAGTCGACCTTGACACATATGTCACCATGTTTTTGTGAAAACTATGGCTGTTTAATCGATCTTGTTTCATCCGTTTTAGGGAGAGTTCCCAAGTTTCCAAGTGCTGCACATTCGCCAAAAACAATCTGGAATACTCACTTAGCTTTTGGTTTTATGAATGTATGACCTTAAATTTGGCTAATATCAGAGATGCATCCCCAGATAAAAGTCGTCTTCGATTTAGTAGAAGTTAAATCACTTTTAAGTACAAAAGTACACTGATGAGGTAAGCAAGATTCCCTTTAAAACATTTATGAAATGTTCTTTTTCAAAAGGTTACGAGATCATCAGACAGTTGTTCATTCAGTCAATTATTTAAAATTATTTTGTTTTATTAGCGAAAATTTTGATTAGTCTTTTCCCACGATGCGTCATTTTGTCCACTTATGTTGGGGTATACAAAGGCAAATTTAATTGTCCCGACCAGAAGTGAGAGGCGTTGGATCGTTTGGTTTTCACAAGCACGTATTTCCACCCGCGATTTGACATCGCACGGAAGATGACTTGAACTTCGTCTCCCATCTGTTGGGGGCACTTGTCCTTAAGTGGAGGGAGGAAGGAGGAATTGACGCGGATCCACCATGTGAGCAAAATTTGAGATCGATAAGGAAAAATGATGCCTGTATTTTTGCCATTTATCTGATCGTCAAAAGCATCCGCAAATTAAGGTGGATCGAGAGCTGATTTTCGTGTGCAGTATAAAAACTCATATACATATTTTTGCTTCGTTACCGGTGGTTCCTATATGGTGCCTTTTAACCTATCAGCCATGCTGAACTCAGCTTATTGTCGTATGGTCACTGCACGGATCTAGGTTCCGAACGCCCTATCCATCTTTGATATTTGGGTTACTTATACATGCCTTGTGACCAAGAGCTATCTGATATTCCGAATGAAATAAAAGCCGGGTCAGAGCATAGCAGCTGATGACACATTTATTTCATTTCATTGTGATTCACACCAAAGGTGAGATAATGCGGCTTCGTAGATGTCTCACTTTATCGGTTTACAAACAAGAAATACAAATTAGGTACCAACGCATATCACACTCTGAGATCAAAATACTTCATACCTATTCAAATGGTCCGGACTCGAAGCGGGACGACGTTACCGAAATTGTGGAGGAAGGGTCAGTGCACAACATGACTCCGAGGTCTGCTGCTGATCGGACCTCATTTATTCTTTTCTTCTAATACTTCCAGAGGCTTTTTATGAATTTTTATATATGACATTCTTTGTTTTACTTGAAAACATCTGTATATCATGGGCGAAGCCGTAAGCACTAAATTTTGATTGGATAAAAGCAAGAACTTTAAGCCTACAGTCAGAACATAGCTAAGTTTTATACTAATCTCTAGTCTATGCACACAAATCCCATAGAAACTGAACAACACTAGAGACAGCCTTAGCTACTGTTTATACATACACCACTCTTTACAAAGTGCATAAAAGACAAAAATGGCCTTAATACGGTATTCGTGGTAGTGTTTCCTTAATTCCGGTCAAAAGTTTCAAAAGCACGTACAGAGTTCCGCCTTTGAAAGTGTGAAATTTGGTTCCGCCTTTTCATCAGTCTACAAATGGTGCTGCGTTTATTTCTCTATGGTCAATATACACACTTGACTGTTTCAATAAAACCATTTTTATTGTCGCCCAGTGTTCAGTACCCCCCCCCCCCCCC
>NW_008751804.1:1102812-1103480 GCF_000715545.1 Opisthorchis viverrini
GCCGCCCAGTGTTCAGTCCCCCCCCCCGCAGCTTGTCACCTACTTTTCATGACTTTTTCCAGTTTGTTGGTTGGCATCAAAGTTTTGAATGTGGTATAGAGATGCCCAATTTCCATTACACCTCACTTCCAGTTATGTGAACCCATAGCTTTCTAAAAGAGAAGGAGAACGTGTTTTCATTTATGCCCTATAAATCGAAAGCACCATTTAGACCACCTCGTTGCAGCTAACACCGAGATGTGTGAGATCACACTGGGAGAAGACCGCTAGTGAGGAATGTTCGAAGTAGTCTGAATTGGGGATGCACCTCCTTCGAGCTACTTTATCCAACCACAAAGACACTCAAATTTTAGACAATGATGAGAATCCTAGAAGCTGGGAATGTAATATAGCACTCCTCATATGACAACTCCAAACAAAAAATACTGTTCACTACGGTTATTTCTTAACCCAAAACCCATATTGCAATAAATTAAACTGTTTCGTACAGAAGATGGCTGCTCTTTAATCATCGCTTAAATGTCACGTGTTTGTATTATTCTAACCAGCATTGCAGAGGTCGGCTGTCGAATTCATTTAATCAAATTTTCTGTTTGCCAAGCGTGATCTTTTTAACCCCGAATGTGGCATATATATATATATATATATATATATATATATATATATAT
>NW_008751804.1:1103563-1140809 GCF_000715545.1 Opisthorchis viverrini
ATATATATATATAGGGGTTTTGCGGGAGGTGTATTGTTCAGTTTCACATCACTCTCGTTTTGAACAGTCGTCCTTCAGTCCTGGTGCAATTATTCGTGTGAATCTACAACAAAGAGGGGGGAGGGCTAAACTCGAGTTTCGTTCTTGTTAGAGCTCATCAGCAGTGCATGTCCAATGGCCGTGTCGGGCTTTGAACTCCGGACACTTGACAGGCGAAGTGAACGTGTTACCGCTATTCCACCAGCTCACGTTGGACGCATCTGAATTCTCACGTCTGAACGGACGAACGTGTTCGAACTTGAGCGATGTGATTAGTATGCCCACACCATCGATACCACGAACCAGTAACTGTTCTGGTTGTGACGATCGATTGGCCCGCTTGCCTTGACGTGGGAATTTAGATGCGTCCAACGTGAGCTGGTGGAATAGCGGTAACACGTTCACTTCGCCTGTCAAGTGTCCGGAGTTCAAAGCCCGACACGGCCATTGGACATGCACTGCTGATGAGCTCTAACAAGAACGAAACTCGAGTTTAGCCCTCCCCCCTCTTTGTTGTAGATTCACACGAATAATTGCACCAGGACTGAAGGACGACTGTTCAAAACGAGAGTGATGTGAAACTGAACAATACACCTCCCGCAAAACCCCTATATATATATATATATATATATGGGTCGTGTTCATGTTATCACTTATAATCAATAGAACTGAGGTGGTAAACACAACGGTGGTTTCTTACTGGATGGGGATACCTGTTAGTGATCACTCTTCAGGAAAGCAGTTCACTTGATGATAATTTTTACGCATTTTCTTCACCCATGTCTCTACCGAACTGGTATTCCAAAATGACGAGGACCGATCTTAAGTTTCCCATGCTCTACATAATCGATGAGAGCAGTTTGATGGCTGGTTCGCTTGAGTGGCCATCGTGACATAGAAACAAGGCGGTGTCCAAACAATTACTAAGCTTGATGGGGAAGCGAGGATAGCACCCAAGAAGGGCGAAACACGATAGCGGACTTTCCAGTGTTTTTATCCACCTTATGAATGTCACCTACTAGCTAAATTTGAGAGACATTTACCACCGGATGTATGCTAAAACTGTCGTCGAAAGTTGACGGTGATGTCTCAGTTCTCACTTTGTTCCAAATCGCACAGCAGCGTACGTCAGAACGTATTTGGAGACTGACTTGCCTTCACAAAATAACTGGAGTTTCGCTTATTACATTTCACCTGTCAGAATGAATGGACAAGCGAACGGCTGAATGACGGCAATAAATGAATGTATAAACAAATGAATGAATGAAACAAGAAAGACTAAGTTAACTACCACATCGATTATCTGCCCTCGAACTGCCACAGTAGGCAATCGGCACTATCGATTTTCTGGAATTCAAAAAGTACATCCTATCAGAATTACTCTTTACTGACTTAACACACCGACTCTTCATGCTAGATACCGCAGCTATTCTATTTTTGGTCTCCGTCGGGCTAATCTATGCTATCTATGTCATCATGTGGTTGTGCTGGTACATTTGGAAAGACAAAGCTGGGATAGTCACAATGGACACTGAGGACGTACTGTTTTTCGGTGGTAGCAAATATGTTAGAAACGTATTCTTTTTGGGCGTTGCCATGTCACAACTGTTCTCACCCTGTATGATCAACGAACAACTGACAAACTCGAGCTTGCAATTTGTGGTGCACCTCGTCGCTCGTATTCTTGCCTACGGAGTTTGTGTGCCGTTCTTTAATCATCTAGCTAAACTGCGGTTCCGCAATATGGAAGATTTCCTGGAGAAACGTTTTGACAGTCGGTTTTTGGTTTGGTTCCATCTAGTCACTCGCATTGCAGGTGTTTACTACTTATGGGATTCTTACCAACATGTATACGAGAGTTTCAGATTGTTTAACATGAACTCATCGATAGAATTTGTTTATTTTTTGACGGGATTTGCCACACTGTCGGCACTCGGTGGGATGAATGTTATTTTGTTTGGATGTGCTCTCCTGTGGATTATCGAGTGGCTTGGAATGTTTTTTCTATTCTTCAATGCGTCACCTTATATGTTTAAAAATGCCAGTCTATTAAGCTTTACTCCGGATCCCTGTAAATCGCTATATGGACCCAACTACTTCTTAAACGTTCTCTGCCAATTACTTGCAGTTCAGCCCATGTACACCCTCTTCCAGGCAGCAAATAATCCGAGACAGAGTAACATTGCGATGGGAATAGGTTTCGTCCTTTTGCTTCTAAGTACCGCGATGTACGGTTTTTGTGCCAATGGTCTATTGCAATTCGCAAATACAGAAAAACTTCACCTTCGAGATAGCATTCATGGATTGTACAAACTGACATTTAGCAATTTAGATTTATTCATACACCAGACGGATCAGCAAGCACAAGTAAATTACGTTCATTCGGGCGCAACAGTAACATTTCCACATTTCTTCATCCTTTTCGGGACATGTGTTTGCAATGCAGTAGCATTCTTTCTACTCCAAATTCAAAACCTTTCCATGCACACGTATTTGCACATGATGCCAAACTGGCTACGCTTCGGTCTGGTTTCCGATGGTCGTGAATTGCATATGACCTTCTCCAGTCTTTACCTAATTAGTGCCTATCTGACAATTGTTTTACTTATTTATGGATCAGCCAACCAAGTGCCAGGGGACATATCGGCGAGCCGGTATCTATTGTTCCAACCGCACACAAGTAATCTCACCTTGATGCCTGCTCTTTGCATGATCATCTTGAGCCCATTAATTCCGGAAGTATGGTCCGCCCCCGTGATTGTCGTCAGTGCAATTTCAGTATTTGTCGGGTTAGTCTTCTCTGGACACTCACCTGCAAAACGAGTCGAAACCTGTATCAGACACTGGCTACCATCTGGTCTCTTCTTCCTCAGTATGGTGTTCATTCCCGTAATTTCTATGATTATCAAAGCTCCTGGAGTTTTACCAAATAGTCTGCTATTCAAATATCATCTGCGTTGGCGTAAGAAGCCGGACAAAAGTCACGCATTGTCTATTCTTAATGATAAACGAGTGACTCGTGCCGGAACAGCAAGTTTACGAATAGGGTCTCCGTGATTTAACGTGTGTACAACTATTTAATGTTACCATATTCAATTAAACTATACATAACTTGGAGATTCCATCTTCTTGAACTTACAGAATAAAGGATTTTGGTCAGAAATTGGGTTTGGGGGTCTGTTGTATGCTAAAATTAGAAGCAACCAATGTCCAATCACCGCCAGCATTGGTCACCAAGATTTCCGTCTCGTATATAAACGCTCTCCTAGCTTTGCTACTGCCTCCGCTACTATATGATCATCTTTCAGGTTATGACTTGTATTAGATTCAGGAAATACTGCTTTATCCATATCACTATCGTTGCTGTCCTCTCTCAGTTTCTTCAGTTCTTGGTCACTTCAACGCAACTACACCGTGCGATTCCTGATCTCCTTTCAACAGGTCTTGGAAACAATCGGCTTACTGTGTGTTGCGCAAACAGACACATTCTGCAAACTAAGGATCATTCTTCTATCATCAACCAACTAGATATATACACTTTCAGCGTGTTGGAAAAAATGCACGCGGGTATTTGATTTTGCTCTCCTGTGTGCACTGTTGAACCGTATCACATTGTACACCTGGGCTTATTGATGGTGGATATTTGAGATATCGCGACACATGTATATCCACAATACACTACTCATAAGGTTGCTGAATATCCTTCGACAGGCCACGACCAGCTTCGCCATTCTCGGGGCTTATCAGATAGGCGACGTCCCCTAGTTTCCGTCAACCTAATGTTCTAATTGAACCCAAATTGAATTGATTTCGACAAATAGACTCATTTGCAAATAAGTTTGATTTTCAGGGGAGACTCAAGTGAACCTTTCGTTTATGATGTTCCTCAACTGAATGTGCTGCACCCAGGCCGCCCATTTTCAGTTGAGAAGATATCCGAGATATTGCAGTATATTCACATAAAGGAAACTACTCACAAGGTTGCTGAAAACTCCTCGATATCCCACGACCGGTTTCGCCATGTGGACAGCGTATTCAGTTGAAGAACATCATGAACAAGAGATTTATTCGAGTCTCCCCCGAAAACCAAACCGATTTGCAAATGAATGTTTTTATCACAATGAAACTTGCTCAGACTTTTCTTTCAGTCTATTTGGATGCCGGACATCTATTTCACCCAAATATATGTAACGCTGTTTCTGATTCCAGGACAAATTCAAATCATTATCTACTTGTGCTGAACACTGATGTAACCCTGTTTCCCATAGACGACCGTGTATCTCTAACAGTACCTAGGAGGGAACGCCTGAAGCCATAAATTCTTGCTTGAGTAATACTACCGCGCAACGTATTTCTGTCTATCTGTTCGGTCGAAAGTATAAATATGATTGTTTGAAACTACTGCCCTTTTTATGTTGAAAGTTTATCCCAGAATACACTAAGCTTTCCTTGACTTGATATGACCTGGATTGACTTGACTTTGCCTGACTTGAATTGATATAAGTTGATTCGGATCCCAACTTCTTGGTCTCTAACCTCCCCAGACGCAGTCGACAGGGTTGTATAACGCTTAAAACAGTGGCAGACTATATTCACAGGGGTTAATCCAATTAATTTTTCGTTTTATCTGTTCATCTCTCCATCAGTCTATCCTGTGGACCAACAGCTAGATTTGTTTGAGTTGTTCAATCAAGCTACCTTCCATCTACTGAGATTTCTTAAGTAGTGCAAAATTGCGCCACATACGAAATATGCATGTGGGCTAGCGTGGCCCTAAATGGTTTGGTACATCGTCAAATATCTTCAAATAGGGATCAATCTACGCCAAGAATAATCGAAGCTATGATAGTCTTAGCTCTTCAAAGGAAACAACCCGAGTTTTCCATGGTCTTCTCATCATAATGGACGCTGGTACACACTACCCAATTTGGATTGTTTGCGGCAAGGAAGAGTCTTTTTTCAAAGTTTCATACTAGTGTATATATGTTGCTGCTTCGAAAGGCCATTGATTATGGATTTTCAGCTACATACAGCTCTTCCCGTAGTACATGTGTATCCAATCCTGAAATAAACTGTATTTCTAAATATCTGACATGGGATTCCAGCACACTTTCGGTCACATGTGTCATGGGGTTACCTTACGAGGAAAGCGCTGCTTTAAAAAGAAAGTGTGGGTTTAAACTCTGTCTGGGCGCAACTTGACCACATTGATTATTCACCACTCCTAGTTAAATGGTACTCTTCACTTGCCCATTCCGAGCGTTTCTGTTTCACGTTAATCAAATGCTTTCCATCACTCACTGCATTTACTTTTACTCAACGCCTCCTCAATGGATCTTCTCAGTAAAAATGACTGCAACAGATTTCAGAAGTAAAGGGATTTATTGAGACTATGCAGTTTTTGGCACGATATATTTGTAAGGTACATTATCACATATGTTGTCGGTGTGCTTTGTTTGTATGTTTGTTTACGTTATATCCATCATTCTGATTCTTTTGACGATTCGACACTTGTCTATGATTACAAAAGCCTCTGTTTCGGGTGGCACACTTGTCAAAAAACAGAGCAGGACAGTGTGTTATCTCTGTTTCTGGCTCAGTTTAAAGCTGGTGTTACAATGCATCCACTCTTCTTCGTATGAAATCTAGCAGTCGATTTTAGATTTGTTTGAACTTCTGGCTATACCAAATCAGTAGCTTCGTACGCTACTCAGTTACTCGTAATTTTAGATGAGTTGTGTCAACCATAGTTTCGTTGGTGGTTGATCTTTTGAAATGAATTCGTTTTGTCCGAAATTCAGTTTATGCGCTTGACAGATGCAGGTTTTACGTTGTGTTCTTTACGGTTAGAAACTCGTAGTTGAGTCGAAAATTCGAGATCTATAAATATTCGTTCAAACATTCTGTGCCACACTGGTTTAGACAATCAGGTAGTGAGTTTACACTGGCTTTTTGGAACAGCTTCGCTCCATTTTTATTTACGCTTCGATGATATCTTGATTCCTAGACATTACTTTGTCTTGGAGATCAATATAAGCATTCAGTCTCTCTGCCTTTTCAGCTCTCTAGTTTAGTTCACCCTCACGACTATAACCACTGAATCGTTTATCTTGGTCTCTATCACATTAATAGCCAAATCATCTTCTTTGATGGAGCTTCATCTGTTCTTTTCAGCTCTTCCCCGACGAAGATTTCAATGCCCGCTGCACAAACGTTGCCGGTCGCCCCCTAGTCTTCATCCCGCAAGCAGCCGCAAGCCATATATCTTCCCCACTTGGGGTTGGCAGGCTCCTTACAAATTGGTTCCGGACTGGTTTTCTTCGTGTAACTTCACCGGCTTCGAGAAAGTCTAAGTAGGTTTGCCACTGTGGGTATTCACAACGCCACGTTCCACATTATAATTGATGATATTTTATGGTATAAAGGCCTTTTCTCAGTATGTTCCTCAGATAACTCGGACAACTGGAATTCTCAAATCCATCGATAGTTGAGAGCCGGAACTTTTCATCTCTGTAGCACGTAAACTGTCTCTGCGTAACCAATCAATACTGGTGGCCAAGCAGCTTGCTGCACTTGGTGCGTCTCTTAGAACTCGGACAACTGCATCCGCAAATCACCATCTCCACATGATTTGTACCAGATGAGTTTCATCCATTTTTGGCTGATACGGGAAGACTGCTACAGGTCAGTTTTTTATTGCGACCGGTCAGACAGGCGCACAGATTGGGACAAACATGGGCACATCTTTCACCCACAACTATTAGTGAGGTATACTCGGAACGCGTTTTTCGCCCCTTAGGTGCCGAATCCATGTTGTGGGTCAGATTTGTCTCCTGATTTTACCTTGTTCATCAGGAGATCAGCTTGTGACGAATGTGTAGTCGTCCCACTGCTCTTGACACTCCCCATTTATTAGGCTTTCAAATAAGTCATGGCTGTACGGCAGTGAAGCATTGGTGTTGAGCACTGATGTCATGCTGGATGATGATGATGATGATGATGTGTACTCCCGGAAATGTTACTTGTCTCAGGAGAGCATGATTCACCTGAGATCCATAGCTGCTTTCTTCCTTCGTTGTGGCTTGTCCACGTGACTGTTACTCTGTGATGTTTTGTCCTCATCATCACTATCAGCTGTAAGAACCGCGTACTTGTCGTACAGTGGTTGTAGCTGCCATGACTTCGTTCACCGATGATGTGAAGAGGTGGGGTAGGTAGTTGCGCATTGAAGACATGTTGTGACTTGCTCTACGGTCGTAAAACTCTATGTCGGTCTCTGGCTTCCTGTTCCGCCCACTACGGTATATTAAAGGCACGGTAGCTTCAGACAGCCCGTCATGGAGACAAAGGAAGATTATTACAACTGTATTTACAGGGTAATCACAGGATATTCCACAAGGTCGTGCTACAATCTCCGTGAGGAGGTGAGAAGCGCCGAGCTAAATATCCGGATGGACTGGTATTCTGACTAATCGCGGAATGTCTTCGTTTGTTGCGTAGCCCGCACGTGACACATCACCCCAATTGGCGTGCCGTTCGCCTATTAGGGGCATTTGGCCTCCGGACGAGAAGGAAGCTAATAAATTGATGCGTAACTACTGGGCCTTCAGTGGACTATTAAGTGGGGGATTGGAAGGGAGCTACGCATTGAAGACAATAGCTAGGATGCACAAGCGCCATTGAGGGCGCGACTGGGCTATGTCTGACAACGTCTCTAACCATTGATGTGGCCCGTCTCGGGGTCCCCATGCAGGAAGACGGCAGTGACCAGCACAGCTGAGTTTGCTGGTAATGGCTTTCATACTTAGCAGCGAAGCCACTGTTTGATCGCCTGTGGCTCTCTTCCACCCTTCACGTAGTTGTGCGAAAAGAACTCTTCGAGCAAGTCGGCCAAACGGCACACGCAGCACGTGGACCAGCCAGCGCAACCCATGCAGTATGATCAGTTCATCTATTGTGAGTTGTTTCTCCCGAATACCACTCGACGTACTTTAGCATTGCTGATCCGGTGTTCCCAGAAAATTCAGTAGCATTTTACATATCGCAAGAGGTGAAGCGCATGTCAAACTGTGGGGCAGAATTACTTAGATTATTTAATATATTTTGCTTTGCCAAGGGGTCAGATCCAAGAAGAATTATGCTATCTACGTACTCGATGTTTGTTAGCGAACTCCCCGAGGGCACTTGGACCGCACAGGCATCAGTGACTGATAGTGAGTCTTCCATGATTGTATCAATGACAAAGTTGAAGAGGAAAGGTGGAAGAGGACAGCCTTGTCTGACGTGTCTGATGTGTTGAACTCCCGTAGAGCTTCACATAGCCGCGGGCCTTGGCGTAAAGTGTGTTAAATAGGGTCAAACATTTATAGGAGACACCTTTGCTTCATAGACACTGCCATAGTACCTAACGGTCCACAGGGTCGAAGGTAGCTTTCAAATCAAGGAATACAGCCATCACTGGTTTCTGGAAGCGGAGTCACTGTTCAAGAATCTGTCGGAGGGTAAAGCTGTGATTGATTCATCCATTTTCAGGACGGGACCCAGCTTGGGTCTGCTTTGCAGCAGCTGAGGAACTGCGATATTGCAGAAAGTTTTGTGGCTTCACAATATGGGTAATACGTGTACTCTGAGAAAGATAACATGAGTTCCGAGAGGGCCAGGGCTCAAATATGCCAGTCCTTGAGGTGAAGTAGCTTTCAAAAATTATCGCCCTCAAAAGATCTAACATTCGAACTACATGATAGCCGAGATGTGCTACCGGTAGTACGATTTTCTGTCTAAAAATTCTATCAGAATTCTCCCTAGTGGTTGCCAACACATTGGTGATTAGAATGCATACTGACTTTCATATAGGCTGCAAACCAGTGTCAACCAAAATCAATTTATTCAGCGCCTCAGGGTGGACTTACGTAAACCGTGACTTTGAACATGTGAATACATGATTGCTGGAGTTCCAGAAGGTGAAAAAAGATCCTGGATTCAGCATGGGGGATCAACTGGTCATACGATTGCGCAACAAGATGGGAGATCAAAGGAAGTTACTAACGGACCTTAGCTTCACCGATGGGAAGTAATGCCGTCGGCGTATAAACAGGTGAATCTTGCGTGATGGATCACCACCATATTTCGCATTCTGTTCTGTAAAAACCAAATGGTGAAAATTCAACATGCATGCATCTTACAAAGCTGCAAGATATTAACTTCAATAGTAAAATCTGGTCTTCGATAACCATTCTCACAAGTGCACCCAGCTGTCTTCGAAATAATAATTATAGGAGTCTGCCTTCTTCAGAGTGTAAATAAACTCAGATCACATGATCCCGCAGCTTCTAAAGGGGTTAGCGAAAATTTTCGAAACTCACCGTCGTCAAAGAAATAGTACGGTGTCTCGTTCGTAGTTTCGAGTCGCTTTCTATCAAGACTATCCTAGATTTTCGGTCCTGAATGGAGTTCAAACCTTAGTTTGCCATGTCGCAGAAATAGTACGGTGTCTCGTTCGTAGTTTTGAGTCGCTTTCTATCAAGACTATCCTGGATTTTCGGTTCTGAATGGAGTCCAAACCTTAGTTTGCCATGTCGGTGCTGTTTATGCTGATTCCGCTACACAGAAAATACATGTATTCCAAGTTTGTGGTTTTATTCATAACCTATACATGTATATTAGCAAGCTATTAACCCAATGGAGCACCGTTTGATTGATATCTTATTGATGTGACCAGAACGGTTCATCCATTCCTAAGTGTCGCTGCTTTGTTTGAATGCAGCGCTAATTGTATTTGCTATAAGCAAACTATCACGGACGATCCCCTCAACCACTCAAGTTCCATCTCAGAGCTTATTACATGACAACCATCGCCATTAAAATCGTTGAGTACCCTATTAATATATTCATACTATAATGCGGTAAGCCACAGAGTTCAAACAAGTCACTGAAATTAGTTGCTAGAGTGTGAGTTCACATCACTTGCAAAACGATGCTATTGAAACAGTAGTACTTTTTCACGTCTCAGAAAATGCTAAAGCATTTCGTACAGAATCTTCGCGTTGTTCCGTTTGAGGAAAACAAATTCAATTCCACTGAATTCTCGGTTACAAAACTTATATATAATGAGGGCAGATATATTCCGCCTATACCGCTCACTCGCAAATTTTCCCGATATAAGCTGTGTAAATTTGTTTTATTCTCAGCAGTTATATCACCTTGTCTGACGACTGATGAAAAGTGATGAAAATCCCCGCTCCAAAAGATAATTGTCTCCAGACAATGTGTGTGCACCAAAACCATCTGGAATGCCTTGAATATCTCTTAGAGTCTTCCTCATGAAGACGAAACATCCTGATCAATGATCTCCAAATGCCGGAACAAACTTGCAAAGGTAGCACTGGCTTTCTTTTCATTAGCTAGTATCCTGAAGTATCCATGGAAAACGAACACAAATATTCTAATGAGCTCCACATTTTACATCAGATAAGTAATTTATTGGTGCACCAATTCTTTTAAGCTGAGGATCATCGTAAAAAACGGCGGTCTGCATTGATGATGTACGCTTCCGATTGGAAAGGCAAGACTAATTTTTGTCTTTTCTAACATCTGGACAAATGAAAGATCTCGAGAATGAAGGTTTTAATTAGTGATTTTATCCACATGGAAATGTCAACACCCGATTAGTTCAGAAACGAAAATAAATGATTTTGGTTGCGAAAATTTAGATTTGACGTTTTTTTCTCATTACACCACAGATTAGAAAATAAAACATTGCATGCAGGACCTAAGCAAGTTATCGTTAGCTCGAAGTAGGAGATGAGAAAAACTGAACGGATGATCTGAGACGCTACAACAAATATTATCTTAAAACTGTTCTGCTTGCTGATTGAGAATACATCCTCAGCCTCAACAGGAACATACGAGCCTGATGTGTACTGCAAGTGATGCAAACATTGCGGCGTGTGGAAACGAGTGGAAACGGAAAACGACCGGGGAGGTCGTTTTCCAACAAACCTCTACTGATGTATCAGGAGCTAGAAAGGACAATGACAGTCCGTATTATTTCAGAAACCGCACACGTTCCGAATGTATCCAAAGAAACTGGTACTCCATTGAGGACAGACAACTTGCTCTCTGAATAGAAAATTAGTCCAGATAATTTTGTCATTCAGTGTATAGAGTTCATGTAATTATTGTGCATTCTCACTTCCTTATTTGCCGGTCGGTATTCTGAAACCAGAAGTATAACGTGCAGTAATGAGTGACTCACTGTGATCTCATCAGAACTACCTGCTTCGGTCAGCAGAATACTGGTTTTGCAAACATGACCATGGAAGTTTTTTTGATCCATCGAGACGGTGTGTGGGCCTGCTAAGATCAGTGACAGTTTATTCTGCACCGTACCTACACTGCATAGAAATGAGGATCTTTCTATGTTTCACGCATAGCTTGTTCCTTTTTTTGCCACATGTTCGCCGCAAGCATTGTGACCATGGGGACGCACTAGTACATGCAGCTACCTGCCAGAAAGCGTTTTATGTGAAACAGGTGCTGAATATTTTATCCCTCCACTCATCGCCAAACACTGACCTGAGGATACTCTAAAAATGTTGCCTGCATGATTATTCAGCCACAGGCAAACGCAAAATGTCATGAGTTTTCGGTATTACGTAGGAATTCTTAGTTTTTATATTGACGACTCTGTTTAGCTTCTGCTGAGTCGAACTGCTACTTCAATGAATCACTTTCTTCTATATAAAGCACACATTCTACTTTATAGATCAACCCACTCAGTGGATGAGAGTTTCCTTGTCTTTGCAATACTATGGGTAATTTTGTTGGTGCGTTGACTGTCAGCGGCACCGTCTGTGTGCCCGTTGATGGAACCAAAGGGCGCATGCGAACAGTCTGAAGCTCAGGATATACGGTTTACAAAATTACGAATAGAACACCAGGAAGCAAGGCTCTTTTGTTCACAAAAAACCTATTCCATTCTTCGGTGAGAGAGCTAGCGCAGGAGTCCATTCGAAAACAAATAAACTCATTGTCGGATCCCTTTAAGTAACGCGACTTTGGAAGCAGTGGTATTTCCACCAAGTGTAGCAACCGTACATGAATCCTCTAAAGGAATGAAAGAAGGATTCGTTTTGGCTCAGCAACATTAACAACCTTCATGAGAATGATCCATCTATCCGGTCTCAATGTTCTTGAGACTCTTTAGGTTGATCCCGTGTTTTCAACTTCTACTTTCCCATTTAACCTCCTTGAAATTTCGCTTTGGTATGGCGAAAGGTATAAACCAAAATAATATTAAACCGTATTGAATTGATAGGAAAAAGAACCAACTCCGTAGGCTGGTGGATACAAAACAAGCCACCCGAATTCACTGTGTGAATGTACATACAATATATACTTTTACACAACAACCATGGACGGAAGATTTTGTAAGGAACATGAGGGTCATCAGTCTTACTATATTGTACACCACCATAATGTTGAAACGATTACATTCATGAAGCCCATCAAACGTGAAGGGAGAGGAAAAGACTTGATAAAACATAATACTTGACGGGCTGGTATATGCAGCCCCTTGGAGTTTTCGATTAGATGTCCAATTCATGAGAAACGACCAGATGTTCCTTGACTGGAAGTGCATCTTCTTTAACAGGCTTTAGATTACTTTCGAAATGATGCTGATGAACATCCGGATAGAGAAATGAATGGAAACACCGTAACGAGGTTCATTAGAGTATTCATTCAGGATCCGACTGCAAGAATCCCGCATTGTGTAAATTTTCCAAAATGCTGCACTTGAAGCAATAGGAGATAGTAAAAAAGGAAGAAGAATGTATCGATATCGAAAATTTTAAGGTCAGTGCAAACCACTACATTTCTCTCTGTGGACATAGATCTTTGGAAGGTTCATAATCCAATAATTCACTAAAAGCAAGCATAATGAGAGACTCTGCGTTGAAGGGAGTGTATTCTGTTGAAATTCGATGATCGTTCACGGGAGATACAGCGTGAAAATGCAAACTGTAGACAACGTATGGCTCATTCGTTTATTCCGATAAACCTCAGAGATAGATATTCCAAAGGCACAAAATAGGCACAAAAATCTCCGTTAATAACGTAACGAGAACTCTCCGACTGTAAAAGCCACCAATATTAGTGGTTGATGAAACTAGGCATGATTGCGGTAGCAAGAAACGCTGAAGACTCGAAATAAGCATCAATAAATTTTCTTGAATAACAGGTGCTTTTAACGAATCAGAAAAGGGTAATTTACGACTGCATGTGCATACTGAGATAATGCTGGGTCTGCAAACCAAAATGATCACGCTTAAATAGGAGAAAAGAAACAGCCCCTCTATTCCTGCTTTATTATCTGGTGTTGCAACAAAGTGTCCAGGATTAAAGACGTCTCTATAGGTAAATAAAACTGTCGTTTCTAACGATGAGGCTAGAGCCATTAGATAAATTTGAAAGAATGCCCATTAATCAGTAGGGCGGTTTTGGAACGATTTATGGGAAAAAGTTGATTTTAGATTGCAGAGATATCTCCATCATAATTTGTCAAGTGTGACAGGCAGTAATCCCCGCCATATCGAAAACGGAGGAAGATAACTCTTATCAGTGACGTATAGAATCGAATGAGGAAGGCGGGACATATTCCAAATTTTTACTTTAATCTGGCAACGATGATTAGATTTTCCATCTGAAAAGTCCTCACCTAGGGAGAAAGTTAACACATGAACACATGATGCGGATTCCGTGATTGGAAGATGAATGACATGACATCTTTATTTTTGTAATGCACTACTCGTAAGTATGCTGGCAACTCCTGAGCAACCTTATGAGTAGTGCATTACAAATATATACATGTATCGCGATATCTCGAATGTCGTAGCGACCGAAACATGAGGCGGCCTGGTGCAGCACATTCAGTTGCCTAGAAACACCTAAACTGAGAGATTCAGCTGGGTTCCATTTCAGTCTTTCGAAAAAAAACAAATTAGTTTGTAAATGAGTGTATTTCGGCATTACACCTCTAAGTGCGAGCTAATCAGGCTACTGATCAGACCCTCGTAATCACACGGTTGAATGCGCACACTATAAACCTGGGAGTCGCGGATTCGAAACTATTAGGTTTGGTGGGACCCGCATTACTGATAATTCCCAAAGAGGAGAAAATGGTTACACAGTATTGAACAATCCTGAATTCCCTCATACCACCAAAAAACAATGTGCAAATTTAATTTAATCAAATTTAAAAAAAGAGTTACAACAACTAGAGCAACTTAAGAGAGTTCCTGATAGGTGACACCGATGATGCTATTACGTGGGCCATTGGTACCTAGAGATGATAATTTTTTAAACGTTCCCTCCTGCGAAAGTCTGGAAAAGAATAAATGTTTTTTGCTGAAAATGTATATGGTCATCATACGACGTAGCGTATAAAAGCATGATACAACTGTAATGAAAAAATGATCTGGATCTACATGATATGCATCCGGCTGGTTTCGCCATTTTATTTTTGTATAGGATTTCAGTGATGAGCTTGAGATAAGGTATGTTTTGTTGTACCGACAAAGGCGTCAACCTCACTTTTGTCATCAGCAACATTCAATACCAGGAATGAGCAAACAGCGAAATAACATAAGATTTAAGCAATTTAGACAGAAAAGGCTAACTATAATTTCCGTAGTAGATGACGCACTCCATGCCTATAGACCTTCAAAATGCCCACTCGAAAGTGATAAACCTTCTTCTTTGAAGAACCGCTCTATTCGAGCATAGTATCTGGAATTTGTTCAATCAAGTTAGAAACATACGAAGATACTCTCTTTACTATCCACCATTTTTTCGACTTTTCTTGTGCATCGCCTGGATACGAGCATCCGTATCAGCCCATAGAGAACAACTGGGAGCTGGGCACTGTACGGCTGAAGTACTTTTACCAACAAAGCAATTTTTGCAGATTTCTGCTGGGAGATTTATTGTTATTCTCTCATTTCCCTAGCGACGGTGTGCTTTATTTTTTAAACAAAGCGGACTATCTATAGTACAGTAGCTTTAGTATGCTTCAGTTCATATTGCTGAAAACTACATTTTCCTCGTATTCATTTCACACAATCTCGTGACTTCTGTTGAGCGTTTTCCTCAAGTTTACGTAGAACAAAATTTTCTGGCCGTTTCGTTTCCGTGGAATCTTCTTCCTGTATCATCATCTGGTGGCCATATCTCCAAAAATCAAGTGAACCCATAATTATTCCATGCACTACACATCCGTCCAGCAGGGGCAATTTATGTGAGAACACTGCAACATTGTACTAAGATTGATAGTCTGATTGCGCATCTGCTCTGGTGTACCTGACAGGGTGATTTTCTATATTCTGAGAAGTTCTATGTGAAACTAGGTGTTCACTGAATGGGAATTGGCAAACTTATTCAGTCTTGCATGTTCCCTAATGGTTACCTCCACCGCTGTTACACGGCACAGCGAACCGGACTGTCTTTGTTTATTCCCATTATTCACCCTGTGTTAAATCATGTGACTACCCTAATTGGCACGTTGTTGTAGTTCCTTTCACTGGAAATGTAGAGGCAGCGGAAACGTGATCCCGACAATGACGACCTTCAACAGACATCCTCTGTGCTTTTGCATTACTCCGGTTTCAGACAGTCTCCAAGTCTGCATTTAACCTAACGGTGTAGGGAACATACCCAATGGGCACACATACATGTGTTTGTGGTGCGGTAGTCCGGTAAGGCACATATTCCCTGGAGGGGAACATATCCATGCACATGACGGTGCACATTCGCATCCACGATTGGTCGATAGGTGGCAGCGACAACCAAAGTCATGTTGGGTTTTCGTTGGCTGTGTTGTGGCGCTGTTCCATTCCCAGCTGATTTAAGTCCAAATCACGTGATCTACATTGCTAACGATTTAACTGGACGAATTCGATAGCAGTTTCACCCAACGGATTACTTACTAGCCAGCTTTTGAAACGAATTTCGCAGGTGAGTATACAGGAAACGTCATTTATCTAACGCTACATAGATGGTTGCTGTGTAAAATATTACCAACGGGTGAATAGATGACGACTGAAAACTCTAAAACACAGAATGATTTACAACTAGTTTAGCTAGCATGAGAAAAGTACATGAGTTGGTACATTCATTCTTAAAAAGTTCGGAGTTAGCCGTTTCCACAGAATTTTCGAAGACACAGGAACTCGGGTTTCTTAAACATCTTAAGCATTTGACAGCTGTGTTTGCATCTTTTGATCGCAGTTGAGTGAAAAGAAACTGTACCAATTTTTAGGCTGAGCGAGTGTGTATAGAGCGGACTGTTATGTAGCATGCTGTTGTTCACTACTACCTTCAAAATTACAACCGTGGCAGTTTCTAAAATAAAAACCTTTATGTCCAGACTGAGCTAAATAAACCGATTGTATATGCTTACTGCGCTTTGATATTATACAGTCTTGTTTGAAATGTATGCAAAATTCTTCACCTCACAGGAACGAGTGCACTATGTCGCCTGTTCCCTTGATTTCAAGAAGAAAGCTCACGGGTCTGGATTGAGGTGGTTTCAGTTGAGCGAACTGTTTAGGCGTCAATTCACATTATACGTGCATGTGGATGCACGTAAATATATGTATATATTCATCACGAGTAGTTTCTTTTCAGGCATGCTGTCAAATATGATCTCGTTAGTTGTCGTGAATTCGATCCATTGCTACCACTTCAAATGTTGAGTGCCCTCAGATGCGCAGAGCCTTATTGTTAAATAGTTAATTTGAAAGTGCGTACTACTAATTCATGGGCAGCTTGTTCCAAGAGTTGGATATTATATCGATTTTGTTCCCAGAATTATACATTCCATGAGCATGTAGGTTACCTGTCAGTTTTTAAACTGGAGCCGTAGGTTAGTCAATTCAGAGTCAGATGGAGCCGTTAATTCATTTTCATCTAATTACCGCTTGAGATTCAATCTCTGAGCCTTTACTAGCCTCAACAGCTCCCCCCTACTTCTTTTTGGACTGCCATTTACCATAGGAGTCGGTTCGCACTAGGTTATTCAGCCTAAAACATGCAACTTTACAGTCAGCTCAAGCTACAAACAACTGCACATATCAATCTGGGGAATTAGCTACTTTCAGTTGGATGTCACCATCTTGCTCGTTCGAAATCCGAGGCGTATTCTGCCAGAGAAAAACCAGTCATCGGCCTACCACTGTCACCATCTCACTGCAATTTTTGAGTGTGCTGATGTGGTAGGCAGTATATGAAAAGTAGACCCAAGTAGTTTACTGTCTGGCCCTTTCTTATCCGAACGCCACCTGTTCACCGTGGGTTGGGGTTTTCCTATGAAGGATTTTCCTTCATATAATGGACGGATCGTAATAAAAATTATACATCAAAGCCTACGACCGAAACAGTGTGTATATAAGTATCTCCCATCTCTTAGTTTTGTTCTGTAAGGATTCTACAGAGAACATAATGCTTCCCAACAGACGCCAGTGGGTGTGATCTAAAGTCGATTTATTGATCAAAGTCGCCCGTATTGCTGGGATGGCAGGGAAATAGTGCAAATGAAGTCAACCATTCAACCGTAGAGTAGACATACCTATGAATTTTAGTGGTCGAGACATTCAGAATCGTTTTAGTAAATGCGAGACGATCTAAAAATGTTCCCTTATCTTACTGAGGGTGAATTTTTTTGTCAGAAGAGCATTGTGGTACAGGAAATTTCGTGACACAACAACCGGTTGTTTGATGGAGACAATTTTCTTTCCCATCTATTAATTTCAATTCTTAGTGAGCTTATTTCCATCCTTCATGATGATGTCAGACAACCTCGCAACTGTTCCTTTTCCAACTACTTTCCTTTAATTCTTAGGCTTAGACTCTCCAACTGGCATGACTCAGTTATCGTCTAGCATGGTTTTTCACTTTACTTTAACCAGTTGTACAAGAAAGAGAAATGATTATGACTTAACCTAATTGCACCAAGTCCACAACCCTCCGGGCTAACCATACTTAATCACCACACCGTTTCGATTATCTAAGCCAAACTGCCAACTCTGGTAAAACTTCCTGGCAGAAAGTACGTGCTAAGAGTTGAAGAGAACAAAAAGTTTTCAAAGCCTAAAAAGACCGTTCTGTTTTGAGTGAAATAAACAGGTGTCTGACACTGTACTTCATGTTACCAACTGGTCCTAGGATTCACTACAAGGAGGCCTTTGTAGGGGAAAACTGAAAAAAATGTAGCCTTTTGATCTCACGGAGGAAGGACTCGTTCGTACCTGTTCTGAAGAAACCAGCCGTAAGCATTGCTGCTGCCGATAAAATAGCGCAACGAATAGACTCCCTTTGGATTAAGTTACTCTAAACTTCCCGATACTTCTGTGTGCGCTGACCGATGCTCCGTCGAACTTTCAGTACACTTTACGTTAAACTGAAAATCTAGTCAAACGTTCATGCAACTGAAACAAACAAAAATTAAAACCTGATATTTCGACCCACTAAGAAATCTTTTCATACGGTCAACGCCGTATGTCATGGTATAGTGTACCAAATTAAAAAATCTCCCAATTGACTAGGGTGTTAACAGATTCGGGTGGCAGCTATGTACTGCCCGCAATTTGTATTACAGTGGGGAGCGTTGATATCTATTAGGCCTCTGTTTCCTGATAGGCCCTTCAGATTCTCTCCTAAGAGAAGGATCTAACGCATTTGCAAACCACCGTTTACGTAGAACTATCATACAAATATGCCGTTAACTGTGCATAATGCAGGACATTCAATAGAACAGTTGCTATGTTACAGAACTATTTGGCGAAATGGTTTTGTGACATAGCTACCAAACCATGTAGTTTGCCTTCGGACTCTGGTTACGCACAAGGAGTGCCGTTTAAACGAATCAGGCAAGTTGTTTTCACTTTTGGTGCACGGTCCCTCCGGGAATATCTTGTATTCCAGAATCTAAATATTGTTGCAATCGGGAAGACGTTTCATCTTTCATGAAACATCCCTTCCTTCCTGGGAGTAATCTGGTAAAGTATTAACGGTATCTGATGAAGAGTCAAGTGTAAGATCCTTTTGATTATCCTTGTGGAAAGTTTACCAAGCACAAACTCTTACTGACTACATTTTCCGGTCGCATGCAAACCTCAAGCTCTAAACTCAGCCACTTTTCAGGTTATTTTGTCCTGGTACATTCGACTTGCGACTGGCATCTACTTATGGGAACAAGACAATCATTGACTTAAAATGCACACGGAGATCCGTTGCTTTTTTGTGCTTGAAAATAACTATCTGGACAAGAAGAGATACGGTGTAATATGATGAAGAACTGTGTATGTATTCAGCAACTTTGAGATTACATTCTAGATAAGAAAAACTATCCCAAGAGTCCACTCAAATATGCGTGTATTGAGAGCTCACAACTGACCCCCTTTACTTTACAGCTGCGAGGGAGTTGTACATTAACGTATAAATCTTCTAGTATGACACCAGGTGTCCGCACTATTGAGTGGGCAAGACAGATGCATTTTCCTCATGCTCACGCACTCTGACTGTGCCGCTTGATCCAGACCTCATCAGACCTCATTGTTGTGACACATGAGTTCCTCACGAGATCGTTTGAATTCATTGGCCTGCTAGGTAAATTCACATATCATGTGCGTCATGAAGCGTTATAGCCCTAATCTTCCTTCAAAAATCCCTCTCTTAGCGTTGCTATTCTGAATCTTGAAGTAGTGCTTTTATGCTTTATCCAGTTAATCTGATGCACGTATTTCAGTTTTGTTCTGCCCCTAGTAATTCGAAATAACTCTTTTCGAAAATCCACTGTTTACCCAGGGACCAAAATCCTAATCGCTGCTTGTATCTGACCAACCTGGTTTACTTGCTTTTAGAGCAGACAAAAACGTATTGAAAAGATTTGACCTTGCAACCTTTTTTGTATTTCGCTTCGAAGGTCCCAATTATTACTTCAGGTGCTTTTTTCTGAAATGCTTCATCTGTCCATTAGCTCAAAAGCTACCACGAGGCCCGCTAACCTGTTCAGCTTTCCAATACAACCAGCCATGTACTGCTATGCAAAACCTTTCTTGATGGACTCCCGTCAAGAAAGTCTGGACAGTGCTTCACAGGAAATGAAGAACCTATTCAGGCCACACAGAAATGTCACTTACTGAGTTCGTTCTTATTATTTAACAATTATTTTGACCGCTTAGCCTTGAACAAACTCCCGGCTAGCTAGCTCACCGAGCGAACGGGTAACAATGCAACACAATAAAGTTTCAGGGCATCAGAATTCACACTGAAAACTAATGCATATGTGGAATTTAGGACTTAAGTGAAGGAATCTGACAGCCAGCCTTGTGGCTGCTGGCCCACCACCGACTTAACAACTATTTTCATGGTCTTTACGAGAAGTGCATTGTTGGGAAAGCTTATTTGGAAGGAGGGGAAAATGCGGAATTTCATTAGCTTTCGACTTTTTTCGAATATAAAAGCGCTGAAACATGCCAGGTGTACCAGATGACGCTCAGCCTCCTTCTGAATTAAGCACTTTATTCTTATACGAAGCCTACATCTTGGCGGTTTAGGGCCCTCACGCTGCACGGCAATAATCAATTGTTGCTCCTGAGCGCAGGTAAAATGCACTAAATGTCCGGAGTTACGTTATTTTTTTAATTACTCTATCTTGATCTGTTAGAGACGCTTACTAAGAAACCCGGCGATTACTACTCTTCTACTAATGACATGAGTTTGTTAACTTTATTGTGACCATGCACAAATTTAAGATGCTTTTTTCTGTGAGAAATATATCACCCAGTTTTCCGATCGAAGCCTTGGTAGACTGATGTCTCAAGTTAGATCCATATTTGTTTGGCACGACCCTGCACGACTAAACTAATTCCTTCAATCTTAAAAGCATCCATTTAGCAGTACCAGCCTACATTCGTACACCCTACCTTACAAAACTCACAGCTCTTAATAGAATCAAAACTTGGCCTTAGTAATGCACAACATGCATGCCCGTGGTTTGTTGTCCGTGTATATTTAATTGGTGAAAAGTGTAGGTTGAAATGTCATACACAGTTTGGTGATGTGTTGCTAAGCCTCCATGAAAATGGATGCAAAAATACGAAGGTGAATGTCTTTAATCTCGATCCAGGAAACAGGGTTTTCTCAGAATAGGACACGTGATGACCTGTAGTGTCGAACCGGAAATTCCAAGGTCTCTTACAGTCGCAGTGATACCATGAAGTGGCAACCCACGTTACTCTTATGAACACAGCTTTTCACGTTATCATCTGCCAAATCGTACACATTTTAATACACAGACGAACATCAGACTTTAGCACCTTAAGTACGTTGTGACAGCTTTTAGTTCGACAAAAAAGTCTGGCACGACTAGATTTGAGTGTGACTTATACGATAATCTAACCTGCTTCACAAATTAATTGAACCCAGGAGACTATGCTGAGTAAAACACTGGAGTAAAAAAACCTGGAGTGCCAGTAGTTGAGAGCATATTTTTACACTGTCATTTTACAGGCAAAATCTGGACATTCTCGTTATTAAGTAGCTGATAAACAAATTGTTCGTGAACCCGATGGCGGTCTGTTTTTTATCTCAAAATTATCAAACTAAGGAATGTTAACCAACAAGAAATAAGTTCGTTGCGATTCACTGGTACAGAAGATTGATGACTTTCCTGTCCAGCTAACCGCGAAAAAGTTCGTGTGAAAGTCATTCGAGCCGACCTTACCAATTGCTTGTAGATGGTCATGCAGATTGACTATATATACATATATATATATATATATATATATATATATGACTGCATACAGCACCTGCAGATTGACTTTGCCGCAATGTATCCGATGTAGAAATCCCTCGGTTGAACATCTCATCAATCCGTAGGTGCAGCAGTCTTTCGTGTGCTGCTTACTCTTTCTCCCCCGCTCACCGGACGCCTAAGCTTAAATATGGATAAAGTTGCCCTTACCTCAGCTAAACGGTGAAGAGTACTTCTCAAGTGCTGTTCGATGACTGCTTTATCTGTCTGAAGTCATTACATCATTAGCTAAATCTAAAAAACACTTCATAAATCATCAATCTCCAGAACGAATGACTGAAATTTAATACTTCACGATTGTCCCTATGAATAAGTTGGGCTAACAGACGGTAAATGTGCTGACCTGTCTTGCACTAATTTGAGCACATTCCATGATTTTTCGACAACCTTTGATGACCGCCTTCCTTAACTTGCTTGCCACTTAATGGTACGACATTCCCTTTTGTCATGCATATCTCGAATTTTGGAAATTCTTAGTGCACCACTTTCTTATCCCCCTGTTGGTTTATTTCATGGTGTGTTCTACATTAAGCTTCATGTTAGACCTATCACAGCTAGGAGGGAATATATTATTCGTGTTTATTTTCAACTACGGTTGTCCGGAACAATCAAGTAACTACTTCGCAGCCTTATTTATCTAACCGGGTTTTGTTGTCAGGAAAAAAACAGAACGAGGATGCAACACCCTTCTGGATGAATTTATTCAGTACCACGTTATAAGACTTCATAGTATGTACTTACCCACAAGCAGGTATTCAGTTGTATCACACCAATTCACGCCAATCTACTCGCCGCTTCCTAGTGGATGAGCCAGCACTCGATCCCCAGAATCACTGCAAATCAGTGTGTGGAAACCAAGCTTATCTTTTTAACCAGAACTAGGATGATACCGTAGGAAAAACTTAAAGCTTGAGCATAAAATGTTCGATCTTGGTGACCAGTAGAACATTAAATGCAGCGTGCTCAAATTAAACACGAGAAAATCGTTTCATTGGATGAGCCTGTGTCATACACGTACTCCACTAGACGTGAAGTGATCAAGCCAAGTATATTTACACTGAAAACTCCCCAGGGAACTGGCATGTTGTTCACTGTCCCAGTGGAAAACAAACAGACAATAGGTGCGTGTTTAATTTGGCGGAAACTTCTCAAAGTTGCGCGAAAAGCGCTACCTTCACTTAACTGAACTTATAATCGTGCAAATGTATTCCGGTGTACAACCAGTTTAATCCATTATTATCTCTTTCACTTGGTGTTGAAAATATAAATAGAACCTTTCATGGCTTATACTGATATTCCATAGTAATTCAATAGGCGACTTAAGGTAAGAAGATGACCCATTTGGAGCTACGTTCCATCAGTTGTGCATGAAATTAATTAAAAACGCTTTGAAAGCAGGATATTATAAGGTCTGAGAGAACAAGTTCCATAGTAACAGAACTGGTGGATGTGGTATGTGGATTTGTCGGGGAGATACTCCTTTTCAAGCCAGATTCATGTTGATGGGAGATTAAGCTGTACTTCTCGTTTATATTGCAGCACAACTAACGTTAGTGCACAAAGGCCTCCCATATTTCAGTTGAAACTACACTCACTACGTTGATGCCTTTCCCTTGATGCGCCACTGCTCAAAAGCCCGATTAAAGCTCAGTGTATGGGTTCTTCTGTGCATAAAGATGGCTTCCGCGTATCAAACACTTCAAGAACATTTGAATTTTGCAGAAATGATACTCATAAAGCTATAAAAGCTGCAAAAGGGAGGACGATGGGGGCGTAAGTCAATCTAAGATCTTTTTTGAGGTCCAAGAATTATAAAAGCACATCCAGTGGATCAGCGCAAGTGTGTCCACGTTGCTTTATTCAGTGGGCCTTCCAAGAGCTCACTTTGTCTAGCCTCTTATCTGTACTGTACCATGTTTTGAGTTAAATGCTGGTTAGCCATTGGCCTATAATGGCGACCAACCTTGGTTTTACTGTTCCAAATAACTTCGTACGCTGCAATCTACTGCCATCACACTTGCCACGCGGTGAATTTTTAGACACTGCTTAATGCAGCTTCATGCAGACTTCATGTGGATGGAGTTCTCAACAGAGGAACTCACTGAAATCGTCTTCCAGGATCGGTAACAAGTTGTCAAAACCTCAAGTTCTACTTTGCCGCATGCGCGCGCATGAGTATAATCAAGCATTTTTATCGTTACGTTTGTTTTTATGTAGGGCATATCGTTTGCGAGAGCCACTGGTGAACTCAAATCTGATTCGTCAACATTGTTGGCATTTCGTGTTCGCAAAACCAAACAGATGGTAACCGGTTAAAAACTCTGTTGTCTGGTGCAGCTTCGCAAAACATCCTGCTGTGATTAGGCGTTCAACAAACTGTCAATCATGAGTCTGTTTGAAATGGGATTTGGTGCAGTAAGACGAAAAAACTTTGCTGTACCAGATTTTGGATTCGTAAGTGAATGGAAGTGATTCACCGCGTATGGCATAGACTTGCTCTCGTTGCCCAGTTTCTGCGATATTCCTGTCTGTTTGCTCTTTTAGTAATTTATTAGTAAGATAATTGACAGTTCAATCACGACTGCTGTGCATTCTTCAAAACGAGTCTTGAAATTGTACGCTTCAGGTGATTAACAAACAAATGGCCCTCAAACCGAGACCACTGTCAGTGGACGATTGTGACTCTCAGACTACAGTGCCACTACAAGACAAAGTACAAATCCAATTCACGCAAAGACGCAGAACGTTCTATAGGTCCATCCTACTAACTGCGAACTTGATATACTCTTTTCAAATGATGAAGACACATAAAAGAATTGACCAGAGGTGCTGCTCACATACTGCTGATCAACAAATGGATTATTGGCGGCAGAGCCGAACATAATTCTGTGTTCATGATGTAGGGTAGGTCGAATAGAAGCAAGATCAATTAGTTCCTCAGTGTAGAATTAAATATCGGCTGAAATCAGTCCTTTTTAAAATTAATGAATAACGGTTCTTCTAAAATAGTAGTATTCTCCGATATCAAAGTTCTAGCAAAATATAGTATCGAAAAATGATCCTCAGTTGTGGGAAGACCTCCACGGGTTGTCAGAGCAAATTCCTAGACCAAATTCTCAGACCAAATTCCTAGAAAGATGACTGTTGGTTCTACGATTCTAACGTTTGATTTAATTGACAGTGACTGTTGCTGTTTTACGGTTCTGTGAATATTTTCTGATAATCAGTCTTATAAGTTGGTGACACCAGAAGAATGGCGAAGACACGTGTGCCATTGCTGCGAGAAGCACCTGACTCTGGGGATAATCGATTCAATTCCCTAGAAGCGGAAGGCAACATGTTGCGCAAATTAGCTGTGTTTTGTGTGCGCATGGCAATAGCCCTGTCTGTGTTCTGACGACACTGATATCAAGGTCGCAGAGGTCGCGTGAGACACTCGCCTGAAGACCTGTAACTAGTCCACGTATATTGTCTTGTCACCATTTTACGCAGAATAGCTCGGTCGTCAAACGACACGGCCGTCCTGTGGGGGGGGGGGGGGAGTTCATACCTTATGGCATACTCAGGTCCGACCCGAAACAAGGTGCTTGTAGCCTGGCAGGTTGCTTGTCCTCTTGGTGATTTATTTGAAGTTTATCTTGCTATGTTGCGTCAGTCTGATCATTCTGGCAGCAGCTCCCTCAACATTCTGCCGCCTCGTGCTCTCCTGATTGTTTTCTATTTTCAAGGCCGTTCTGGCCACTTATTTCGTAAGTAAGCCCCTTGTATTGATTCTTGCCACGATCCATACAATCCAATGCTAGTCATGAAAAAAATCCAAGGTCCATTCTTTCCCACTTTGTGGTCAATATGATGCTAGCAAATCACGAACAGTAAGCAGAATCATGTACGGAAACTTATTGTTGCTGAAGTTGAGACTTAGGTAAGGGCATCAGTCTCCCAAAGCTTACATGACCGTGAGTTTCTTTGTGCAACGTCAAGAACGCTAGCTGCAAAGTACATACGAGGTTAGCACCGGATCATCCCAGTCGTATGGTAATTAGTTTGTACTCATGGCATCTGGTTTTTTTAACAGTTTGGGTTTCGATGACAAAACCTAGAAGTCCATCCGGTGAAGTGCACCTATGGCCTTAAAGTTTCTAGGAGAGATGTCCATCGATTGTTTTTAGTTATGCTGTAATGTCCGTGGAAACCAGAAGGAAAAGTAAACAAAAACAGGAAGCAAATTAGAGTCCAAAATGACTTATCTGTCCACACAAGTACTTCTTTTGTCCTGACCACAACGAGAAAAACAGTCACCAGCTTTGCGTTAGCTGACGTCGTTTTCAAAATGTGTAAAACTGGATTCTGCTCCACTGGATTATGGACAATGTGGGAAAATAAAGTCAAGGTTTATCTTCCTGCTGTTCACCTGAGTCAGCGGACGTCCTTTTATGATATACTGAATGAATCATTTGATAGGAGATGCTGAAAAAATCTGGGTTGTCCTTTTTTGAACGTATTGGTTACGTTTTGCCCCCTAATGACGCAGCAGTTTTCACGTTAAAATCAAATTTTAGATGCACACAATGTTTTTTATTTGTTCACTCTTATTCCCCTAAGGTGACGTCAGTTATCGAAACGCTCATTTGACTTTTACGTACGAATCCATAGCCGGCTTATTTAGTACATTTACCTCCCGTGAAATTCTTCTGTGTCATGAAGACTTGTGTGCGTGCGTGTCCTCGGCTGACAGTGTTGCAAGCTGTCTATCTGTGCCAACCTGCCGCGTGCTGAATTTCGTTTGAACTGAATGGTAAAAAGAGTAAACAAAAAGTGTAACTTACACGTACAAGTGAATTACGCAACCCTGAATCCTTCGATCAGTGAGAGTGACCCGACCTGCCCCTTCTCAAGAAAACACTTCCAAAGGGAATGCTTTTCTAGAGGCCGAGCCAAACGGTACGGTCCATAATTTTTGCAGCACTATACGCACACTGCCCTCGAGAAGACACCAAACTGGTCACTAGAGTGCCGAATACCTTTCGTGCAAACTCTAAAAGTGAGCTCCATAGCTCATTTAGACAAATAATAACATGTGGCCATTCGATTTGATTGGTTTGATTTAATTTGGATGCAATTATTTCAATGTTTCCATTAAATCAGCGCGACCATACTGTTCGGATTGAGAGATTAGTGTCTGGCTTATAGAATTTCCGGACTGTTCACCCTGTTCAGAAATGCATCAAAGTATGATTAGGATTATTTTGTTTTACAAAGCCTGCAGATCACGTAAATGTTTTACGGCCGAAGTCAAAAGCAAACCGTACCGGGTGTACTTTGTGGATAAATCAGCTTGAGTACACAATCATAACTAACACTCGATAAGACTGTTTTTGAAAGTGTCGCATTTTTTTAGGATTATTGCAAGTACACCGGAAAAAGGTATCTGGGAGAAATTCATACTTCAATTCTAGAGACGATGAGTTTTACATCATAATAAGGTTGCAGAATGCCCTCTGGTGAGACCGTATGCCGAACTACAGAACAACTGACGCAAAAATAACAGAAACAAAACCACTTCAATAAGTGGAGAGCGGGGGACAGTCTGCCATAGAAATGATAAAAACCAAAAAATGCACTGAAATCGTTCGGAATCTTTCGGCATTTTGTTTACTTGTTGCCTTGTCAAAGTAAAAACAGTTCGAATGAAGCGCTAGCAAATCGATCCGACAAGGCAGCTGATAACAAAGATACTTGATTTTTCTTCCGTTACTCAACAAATAAGTAGAACAATTCCTCAATGTGATTCTCCCTATAATGGGGAGGGGTAAATGCAATTGTGTGCCTTCAAAACAGTGCACTCCCAAGAAGAGCAAGATTTATGCCAGTCCCGAGGATTGGCGTCCTGCGAGAGGGGTTTACAAGCTCTGTGATTCTTTTTTTCTGGTAATTCATGGTAGGGAACAAATTACAGTACGAGCTGCGCATTCGCCCGAGGTCTGGAAACTTTTAAGTTGATAACGGAAAACGTCTTTGTCGGAAGAGTCTTCATCCGACCGAACTACCTGATTAATGGTGGAGTACATAAGCAGGAATCTTTTGTAGATGGTCCTGTGCAAGTTCGCATTACATTGAAGCAAGATAGATTAACATCACTGAATTCCTGTGCGGTCCTCTGGATTTGGGAATGAGATAACGGCTCACCATATGTGGAAGCATACCTCGTAATTCAGCTATTAAGTTACCTAATTAAGTAAGATAATAGCAGGTGCATTTTTTGTGAATTGTTAAATTTCTTCATTCAAGAAAGTGAACTTATACGAGATGACAAAACAAAGACGGAGTACTTCTAGCTTGGCTGTGTGTAAAATTTTGGACAGAATTTGGTTGGGATAAGTAATAAAAAATTGGCACCCAGATTGACTTTTGAGTGAACAGAAATAGAGGGAACAGCTGTATACTGAAAATGCTCCAAGTGAACCTCCATGTCAGCAGTTAAGTAGTATTGGTTACCACAGTTTTTTTTCAAATGCAGGCTCCGGACCAGTTATACGAGATGACAAAACAAAGACGGAGTACTTCTAGCTTGGCTGTGTGTAAAATTTTGGACAGAATTTGGTTGGGATAAGTAATAAAAAATTGGCACCCAGATTGACTTTTGAGTGAACAGAAATAGAGGGAACAGCTGTATACTGAAAATGCTCCAAGTGAACCTCCATGTCAGCAGTTAAGTAGTATTGGTTACCACAGTTTTTTTTCAAATGCAGGCATCCGGACCAGTCATAAACTTTCATTTTCATTCCCAAGCTTATAGATGTATTATCCATTCTTTGGATAAGTATACTTTCATACTCTAAAAGAAAGAAAAACTCTCCATGAATAGAACCCCTTTATCTGGCTTCAGGATTCCGTTGGGAAAGAAATAGTAATAATTAAACTCTCCTAAAATGAGTGCATTAGTTGGTAGCAGTTTTCCCGGTTCTTAAATTCTAAATGCCTTGTGGTATCTTTGTCTGTGCCTCAGCCATCTGGCATTGGTTCAGCCTACGTACCATATGTTGGCTGTGTTCTAGAGGGATGCCTAGCTGGAGCGCTTGAACTGGTTTACAAGGCTAGATAGGAAATGCTATAAATAAATTACGTAAAAGAAATCTATTGATCGATTTTCACCTGAAGGTCCTGTTGAACTTCACGCGAGTTACCGCGATTTTAATTGAATTGCGATGAGTCCAGTTGGTTGCATATCGATATCCATTTCCATTTGGCTATGTCGAAATTCGGAGTTTGAGAATAGTGTCCAGATAACTTTTTCTACCGCAGTCTCTAGAGTTATCTGCAAATTTGGATATAATATAACAGCAAATGTTCGCGTAACCGAGATTTTATTTGATAACGAGTCGGATGATATTGCACAAGCTGAGAATGTAGAATGCATTCACGTTTCCACGTGAGTAAACTTTCATAAGTTCCATCGAACACATTGTGTTTATGCAACCGGGGTGACCTGTGGCTCCATTCGATTACCGACATGCTATGGACTCACCTGTTTTCATGTAACCTCTCACATTTGTAGCCCTGGATTTCGCGGCAGGTGGACATATCCTCACGTTGTTTATACACAGTCTGATGTTAAACATGCACAGTGCACTTTGTTTCCTAGAAAGGGTTCAAATGGTGATTGCATAGGCCCCAATCACCTTGTCACTGATACCATTCTAAATGAGTTCCCCAAAGTAGGTTGAGATTAGGACTTGGTTACATACTCCAATTCTGATTTTGTTCGCAAATTATGTAATGGTGTTCCGGGGTACCTCTGCCATACCTGCAACCCCGTACACAATTATATCAGTCATCATGGTACGAGAGAGTAAATATCAATGAACGATTCAGGGAACTTCTGCAAGACTAGGGACTTGTACCAGAAATCTCTCAAGTTATACGAGTAACTAGACTCTGTATCGGGAAATTTTAGGAGGCTACCTATTTAACCATAATGATGTGATTTCTTCTGAGCACAAAACTTGTTTTCAGAACTTAGCTGCCTATGACAAATGCACTCCTTGCTAACTAACCGTTCAGGACATTCCTGTCAGGCGCCATCACCTGTACACTCAAGCTGTCCCCAAAATCACATGGAAAATAGAGTGCACCCAAGTGGAACAATACATCATATCAAAAAGTGATAAAGCTTCCCCTGACTTGGAGATTAACAAGGCTGTTTTATATCCGGCACACCACAATGCGGGAATCTGATTGTCGCTCGGAGTAACAAACTCTCGGTGCCATCTCCATGGACGCCGAACTATTTTTATGACTAGTCATGAGATTAGAAACATGTGTCTCTCTTTGCTGTTATTGTTTCAAAAGAGATATTGCCCAAAGCACGCCTCGGAGTCTATTTGCTCTAACGTTCAGGTCATTATATTATTCATCCATACTATAGTATGCCACCCAGAAAGTTTATGAAAACCGTAAGGCAAAGTAGTTTGTACGTTTTCGAATAAGCGATTACCACTTAATGGATTTTCTGCAATTTTCTTGTTCACTCAGTATGCCTGAAATGATTGTGAACCGCACTGAAGGATCGACCGGCCCACAAGTCCGCTGGCTCGACCAACAACAATACCTGATTGAAACCTACCGTCAACTAAGGACAAACTTGGGTCAGCTGGAAGCAGAAATTGAAGCAGCTCGTTTGAGAGTTACTGACTGGAGCCAACACAGACGAGAGCCCAGTCGGAGCCGGAGTTTAAGTCACGCCAGCATTTCGACTAACACAAGTAGTCATTGGAGCTGTAGTACGTTTGAGAGCAGTTGTACGGACGCCTCTTGCCTAAATGTTGTGACCGACGGCACCACGACTGGTTCATCCTGTCCTTCTTCCTGCTCATCTACATGTGGTATTCAACTTCCCACTGCTGTCGCCGTCAGTTTGAACGCGGCTACCCTAATCACCGCTTTCCTGGCCGCCAGCACCAACTCACCTTCGCAAAGTACAATACAACCGGCAGTTGAGGAAATTTCCGCACAAAATGGGCACAATACCCCAGACAGGCTTTCGACTGGGTCAAGACCAAGGTCAAATCGATCCGCATCTCCATCCTGAGAATAAACAAACTAGGCGTAACAGAAGTTTCTCAGGTTTTGTGCATGTATGCGTATTGTTCCAGATAAACCATCCATCTCGCGTCATTGTTTTGACTATGGAGTTTGAGAGAATTCTCGGTATACTTTCTTAGGTTCATTCGTTAATCACCTGTCAGTCCAACCTCAATATGTGCATTCGAACTGACTTATTCGCGGATCGGTATGTCTTTCGTACATCGTTCTTCCTTCACCCACTAATTACCTCGATTTTACACATTCAGCTTCGGAACAAACAAAATTTTGTACGTCACATCAATGAACAGACGTGTATTCTATGTTCATTGAGTTCTTTTGCATTCGTCATACTGACATCGATTTTCTTTTCGTTTTGGTCATTTTCGATTGATCGTGTGAGGAGCTTTCGGTGTTTTCGATGCTTCATAATGTCATCAAGGTTACGATGTTTTTTCTATTTTTCAATTTGATAATTTTATGTATCAATTTTTTACACCATTATGAAGACAATGCAGAAACTAGTTCAGTGTATATTCTTCGCTTGTTCGGGGGGGGGAGGGGTTGCATGAGGTCCCTATTGTGATCCACTCTGAGCACGGGTCGCTTACATATGTAGGAATAGACTTAGTGGGTGTTTCATTTGTCAACTTTCGGACAGCGACCGGCCAACTACCTCTAATTGTGTACACTATGATTACCGTTCATGTAGTCGTTTTATACCATTTAATATCGCTGCAGGTCGACTGGCTTTTTAGTGACAGCAAGTTAGGAGAAAGCAGCGGTTATATAATTTCAGTACACTTTACTAAAACACTCAGCAATAGATTAACACAGCGGAATATAGTCCTTAGTCCGCAATTTCGCAACTTTTGGAAGTATAAATATTTGGTTGGGTATTGACCTATTGACTTATCTACTAACTAGTGACTTTGTTAGAATGTAACATACAGGAAATATCTTAAAAATTCTAAGAATTAAGTATAACTAACATTCACCTGACCGGCTGAATTTTAACTGGCACTAATTTATAGCCCTTGACATACTGTCGTCAGCGTATTTGCATTGTGGGATAGGCATATTCCTAGGGTACAAAAATAGGCAAAGGCGACCAAAAACGATCTGAGCCTATGGATTTGAATCAACAATGGAGAAAAAACTGGCAGCTGACGTCTGAAAGTTTCGGGTGACTGATGAATATGTCAAAAACTTGTTCACCAAAAAGCCACATAATCTTTTGTCGTCAGAAATCACGTGCTAACTGGTATCATCGTGGTTGACAGTTTTATAACTTCTCCAGCAGTAGGCGCGGAAAAAGAGCCGTAATTGTGAGGTTGACTTTAGCTCCTTAATGAGTTGTGAGTCGCAGGAAGAAACAAACTGCCCAACTCTCAACTTAGATAAAGAGCATCCCAGGATACAAAAGCAAACGAAGGTAGTGTAGTAATTCCCATGGTGAGACATCTTGTTTGTAAAAGGGTACCTTAGATCAGCTTGTAGTTACTAAACCTTGAAACTAATGATAACTTTTCTGTCCATCATTGGTACAGCTAAGAATAAAAATTTGCCATAAAGTAGTCAACTTGAGAACTCTGTAATTTTCATCGCTAAAAATGATCAATGCAAAAATATCTTCTTTTTGCTGGGGTAATTACTATCCATCCGATACTCTTTTGAGTGGAGGAGTTAAGCCGTTTTTGTAGTAATCCATCCATAGTTGCAAAAGTTACGATCCAGTTGCTCATGTGTGTAAATGCACGTAGTATGACTTAATACCTTGAATGGCTACAAGACGAATCCTACTAACAAACTTAGACAAGATGAGGATGCGCGTACCACTGAAGGTTGGTCGAAGCACAAGAAAGAAAGGAGGGTTCCATTGCTCCGTTACACTCACCAGTGGCTGTCTCTTTAAGTTACGATGTAAGGGGGTCGAATTGTATCTTTGTGTTCAAGCTTGACAGTATACATCTGTGGTTAGCAATGGGCCACATGCTTGAAATCAGCTTACGACGACTGGAACAGTTGCGAAATACACAAAAGTTGCCGTCGCTTAATGCAAAAACCGTAGGACGGTTACACAACCTACGGATGGAACATTTTATGTACACAACTGACTATCTCACTATGGAACGAAATCATCATTCTTGACTAGCCAACAATTTTTGGTACATTTTGGTTGAGCCTAGAAATTCATCTTCTTTCGGGCTTTGCAAGTTTCTCGTTTACACTCAAATTTGTTGAAGTTAGCCATCTCCGTAATACGAACATGACCGGTTTCATCCTTCATGAGGCTCATCAGGAAGGCGCAGCCCCCTAGATCCCATCAACCTTGTGTCCTACATGAACCCAAATTGCACGAAATTAGTGGAGTAGACTTATTTGCAAGCCAGTTGGGTTTTACAGGAGACGCACTTGGAACCCAGCTGAAACAAGATAAGAGCGAAACCGGTCGTGGGTTGTTAAGGCGTATCCAACATCCTTATATGCAGTGTATTACGTCTACACATGTGTCGGGATAACTCGATATCGTACCAACTGAAACATGAGACGGCCTGGTGCATCTCATTCAGTTGTTTAAAAACATCCTAAACGAGAGATCCAGCTGGGTTCCAGGTGAGCCCCTCGCAAAACTAAATTTGTTTACAAATGGGTGTATTTCGCTGTTTGTCATGTCCAGTTTATAGTACTTGATGCAATTTTGGCGGGGGGCGTGGACACGTCAACCCGTTCAGATGTGAGAATTCAGATGCGTCCAACGTGGGCTGGTGGAGTAGTGGTAACACGCTCGCCTTGCCTGTCAGGTGTCCGTAGTGCAAGCCCCGGCACGACCATTTGATATGCACTGCTGATGAGCTCAAATAGGAACGGAATTCGAGTTCAGTGTGCCCCCCCTTTGGTGTAGATCCAAAAGAATAATTGCGCCAGACAGGAGGACGCAAGCCCCGGCACGACCATTTGATATGCACTGCTGATGAGCTCAAATAGGAACGGAATTCGAGTTCAGTGTGCCCCCCCTTTGGTGTAGATCCAAAAGAATAATTGCGCCAGGACAGGAGGACAACTGTTCAAACGAGAGTAATGTGAATGTGAATAATACACACCCCGCAGACCCAACAACATGCATCAAAGGTAAAATTCATCGGCTATTTTGGATCCTAACGAAACAGCAGAGCACTACCGACTTCATGTGAATGTAATCAGAGGCTCCACGAGTATTTCTTTAAGTTTATCGGACTGTTCCTCATCCCTATTTTCGACCTTCAGATAAATCTTCGCGATATCAGCTTCACTCGATTGGGGTCCAGCTCAATCGCCCGCAGTATCCCTCTGCATACGGCCCTGAGCCACCGGTCCAGCGGCAGGCGAAATACGATAATCTTGGTTCATTGTGTAGGTACTTGACTACGTATCTGCGTTACAGTGGCACCTTACTGGTCTATATTGAAAACGAGTGGTCATATGGCCGCATAGTCTCCCAACGGGCAATCTACACGTGAGAAGTTTTGAAATTCTACAGCCCTACAAACCGACCAGCGAGAGGGAACAGTATTTAATTAGACAATTTTTGCATAAAATCCAGCAGACCTATTATCCAGTGCAAAACACCACTTCTCTTGTATTTGTTCTATATTAAAATCACATTCTTTTGTTCATTGGCCAGCTTCCTGAATATGACTGCGCCGTCAAATATGCCAGTGGAATCAGTGTCCGAAATTAAAATCTCTCCACTGAATGAGAAAAGATCGAGAAAACTTAGGACCAGTCGGAAGCACCAAAACGATTCGTCGAATTTCTCCGTCCAGCTGAAACTGATATTTTTCTGCACCAGTGCGGGGGGCAGCGGTCTCATAAAACGCACGTACGTGCCCAGCCGACAAAATGTTTTTTAGCTAAACTGCGTAGCACGATGTTATTCGGATCACAGTGCATCCCGTCTCTTTATATCACAAAATCAGGGAAAGTTATTTCGGGCGGTAGTACTTTTAGTACTGGTTGCATAAGTTGAGGATCAAAGCCTTAGATTTTCGCTAAGATATTGGACAACTTTTGCAAGTGTTCCTCTTCCGTTCTGTTCTGTTCCAGGACAGCACCCACATGCGTCCTTTTGGGTAATATTTCAGTTCGCACGACGCTGAAATGTGGCTGAAGCATTTGTTTATCCAAAGGGCATTGTACGGGTCTGATTAGATGCAGTGTGCAGATGTTTCCCAGAATCGTTTTTTACCTGTCAGTTGCCAGACGTAAGGTCCAGGATACTGAGTCTTTTGGCTCTGTTCAGCGTGCCTAATAAATCGTCCATCTGTGGCGGTGGGTAAGAGTCCCTCTTGGCAAGGGCGTCAGTCATGTAGCAGTGTAAACACAACTACCGTATCAACGGGTCAATATGTTCCCATAGCATCAGGTGCAACCGGTACGGTTGACGAACTACGTGCAGCAGGATTACCACAATCCGAAAGCAACAAGCATTCATCTTGTTGGTGTAAGCAAATAGCTGACAGCCAGGATGGACTTTGTGCATACAACCTGTCCAAATTCGGTCAAGGCACTGGTGTGTAAAGTCAGTAACACCAGTGGCCGGTAGCAAGCCCAGTGATGCTCCAGTTCCTTGCCTGCTTAAACGTAACTTATTTTGTTCTCAACCCAAATAGTTGATTTCTGAGTGATCTTCACATTGTCCTAATATTGTTCCTCGGCCACAAACAAACTTCCAACAGAATCCCCTTTACCGCTCCTTCTTGCGGTATTTCTGAAAGACATCGCCGAAAGCTGCATTGAACGTAAAGAAGTGGACAAAGAAGGTAATGACGGTAATTAAGGTATTTTACGGTTTACAGCGACACCTGGTCTCACAGCTCATACAGCTGCTTGCAGTAACTAACTAAGACCTACACTACCAAACTCTGGTAAACCTTGCAGCACATTGTCAAAAAATCTGCCCATGGACATCATTCTTACCAATGGGATGTATCCAAAAATAACTTGCTCTATCTTAGCTGTATTAAGGTTCCGCATCTCAGTGGGCTTTTATGCCTTGCTTTACAAGGTTTATACTAATTCTCAAAAACTCAGCGTATTGAGTAAACGTCTGCATTTCATTAGATTGATTCCAGTGTTATGAATCGTAAATGGGGAGAAAAAAGCCGACATATGCAGAAAAAAGACAGGCGCCACGTCATCCACCGTGTTAATGCTTTCGGCGTCTTCCTCCGTGCTTAGAATCAGTACGTTTTTTCAGAAAAACGAAACTCTGATGGAATTCGGAAGCAATGGTAAACTGAGGATAAGACTAAGCTATTCTTTCTTCAACTGAATGCTGCTGATTGTATTGCGAAAGAGGGTAATCCCAACTAATTGAGGGGACTTTTGTATATGCAACAGAAGAATTACATCAAGTTTTCGGAAACTTGTTTGATCAGCTCGTCTAATACGTCAATTTGTGTGATTTCCGGACACTGAAAGTCTATCCCGGATTTCCATCTGAAACGTATCGGTTTAAAACCATGTCAGGAATATACACTCTTTAGATTCTTTACTTTGAGTGCAACAAACCGTGACAGTTGACAAGCTCTCGTCCGGAAACTGACAGGTTTTCAGCTGGTGCCATGTCAGGAGAGGCAGAGATGCATCACATCTACACCTGGTTTTCAACAGTAAAAAACTTCAGTCTAATACAAGGTTGAATACACACCCGGTCTGTCTTCTTTTCAGCTAATGTTTTTAGAGCCTCGGATTTCAGTATATGCATGGCAAAAGGAGCAATTTATTCATGCTTGGGAGTTTTCGAAGTCTTATATCAAAAAGTTTTAGTTTAAAACAAAATGTGGTGGTAATGTACTATTTTTTCAGATTAATTTGAAAATCGGTCAAAATGAACAACGGATTCTTCAATGAAACGACTTCCAAAATCAGCCCTGGAGAGTACAAATCCCTCAAAATATTACCAAGGAATTCTTTACAGTGGGGTTCCTTTACATTGAACTACTATGTAATCCCATAAAATTGCATGCATTGGGTTTGAATCACGGTCGAACTGTGTAGTGAGCAAGTACTAGTAAGGACTAACCAATAAACTGTATCTCAAAGATTGCGCAGCTTGTGGGGCGCACAATGACAGTTGAATGGAGCAACAGAAGAACTCCCTAGATGTTCCCACATAAATGCCGCTAGAAGGTCGCATTGACTAAAGCCGCTCACGTCATGTATAATTTAGATTAGTGGACGACCAAGAAATTATATGGACTTTGTATCTGC
>NW_008751804.1:1140950-1166081 GCF_000715545.1 Opisthorchis viverrini
TGTATCTGCTGAACCACAGTCTATTCAACGCAAAAATCTCCGTGCAACTGATCGTGACTGCTTTTGGTTGAGTGCGTTCCACGAAAAAATTCTGGCCGCTGTAAAAACAGGGCTAATGCGAAATTTTGCTGCAATGAACCTAGAGTTGTGTTTGGGTTTATTACTGGTGGATAAACAAAATATTAGTCGCCGAGTTATCTCTACATTCCAGAAATTTGGTCTTATTCAAGAGCTGATCAAGTGGCGTCTTTCTCATCCCTAGTGAATACGGTGCAGACATCCTAAAGCGCATTTACACTTTTCAGTCACCTCGCTTGTCCGAAGCCAACGCAATAGAGTCAGAGATTATAGTGATATTCTATCAAAAAAATCGAGAGAAATATAAAAGATTTAGGGCACCTTTAGCGTCAAGCATCTAGAAATTAACGAATAAGCGTAACCGAATTAGATAAATCTGGTGGAAGAGAATTTTAAATTAGGCAAACTTGCGCATTCTATAAGAAATTAAGCGAAATGACCCGTCTCAGTGGCTACATGGAGCTAAAACGCCACCTAGGAATAAAAATGTCAGATCGGATAATGTTGCTATCAAAACTGAGAAAGATACATAACGACGTGATGATGTCCTGTCTAGCAGACAGATCGGATAATGTTGCTATCAAAACTGAGAAAGATACATAACGACGTGATGATGTCCTGTCTAGCAGACAGATCGGATAATGTTGCTATCAAAACTGAGAAAGATACATAACGACGTGATGATGTCCTGTCTAGCAGACAGATCGGATAATGTTGCTATCAAAACTGAGAAAGATACATAACGACGTGATGATGTCCTGTCTAGCAGACAGATGTTATGAAATCTGCTTTTATCCATTATATTATATTACTGCGGCGAAGAATTGCACATCCTCACTGCTACTGCTCTGGTGGATCACTACTGGATCACAAATGTACCGTCCTCGGTCTTACTTATAAATTCAGAGCAGACCAGAAAAAACGGATTCAACAGATCCCAACTGAGTTTCCTCGGTCATCAAACACCTGATCCACTCTGTTCACTTCAATAATATTAACTCCTTAGCTGAGGTCGTTGACGGCCCTTGACGTAATAAACAGGACCGGACAAAAGTCGAGTTTGCGCGTCCAAAATGAGTTGAATGTTACATGGCGCTCATCCCGGTTCAACTGACCGAGGTTTTAGAGTGTCCCGCAATGTCTAGCGACCCCTCAGCACACAAAACAGAATTTTAGATTTCCAAAAGCATGTACTTTCTTAATCCATATATCACGTGTTTTCTGTTGATACGAATGTGTGAACTGGCATTATTCCACCAGCAGTAGCATCTTCTGACATCGTTGTTTGGTTTTTGCAAATAAGCCTAAAGTTTTCTCAGGTTTTCCTCAAAAATGCCGAACATTATTAATGGTTGTCCGACGTCTTTTGCTTCCATTAGATTTTCAGCTACACATCAAGTTGACAGATCAAGTTAGATTTGTTTTGTTCATGCATCTTGCGTTAATCCGTTTACCTCGTTATTATAAAAACGACCCATTTTGTTTGGTCCCTTGTAAGGTATCCCAGAGTGATTATTTGATAGGAGCGAACGTTTTTTGTTCAGTTCCCTTCGGTCACTTCTCTGATACCCACACAGAATTGTGATACATTATCCAGGGGGCCAGTCACAGAAAACAAGCTTTGTTCGCCACTTTCGTACATCAAAGCAGTAGACAATCAAGCTGATGGACGAAATGCGGTTGTCACACTGCCGTTAGATTATTGCTCACTTGTCCAAGTTCCTTCTGTGCAGAATAACACAGCGTTCCTGCGTGACGTCAGGAGCTTCTGGTATGCCAGAGCTTATCAGGATCAACATCAGGCAAGCTTGAAGAAGGTATGCGTAGTGCAACTTATGATTTCGTTTAAGATCCCTATTAGACAAACTTTTCTACGTCCCGGAACACGTGTGAATGTTTAACCTCCATAGATTAGATACAAGCCGTTGAACAGTCTCGGTAGCAATGTTTGGTCAAAATAACTTGAAATAACTGTGCTTCCCACCCATTAACCTATTGTTTTCCGGTTACATTCAACTTCAGCACTCAGCAAAGCAACAGCACCAGAGTTGCACTTCCATGCAAACATTTAACAGGTTGCTGCTAAATGTAGCACTGAATTACACGGGTCAATTGGACACATGGTGTCTATGTACTTTGGAAATGTCGAGCATGTGGTTTACCTACCCATTCTGTACTTAAAAGGGACAAACAAATCAACTTTTCTCAGTGTAGCTGCCTGTGCCCCGTACCCAGACGCCAAAACAAGCAGCATAATCCTTGTTCCCGGAAAGAAACACAGGAGTCGATTCACGTAGTAGAAATATGGGTATTCTTTGAACCTTACATTTCAATATAGAGAAATCCAGAAATGAAGTCGGCTGATGGATAAATTTTCTAGGTATTGTTTGAAAGACGTTTCATTTATACGGGTGAATAAGGGGCAAGTCCGTCACTACAGGAATTGTAAATCTTTGCATAATCAGGGATGGAAACAGTTTGCTTGCGGAGGCTCATTTTGCGGCCAGTAGTAGTATAATGTTCTCAAGGGTTCTAGCCAACTTAAACCCGCAGGGGTTCTGTTCATTCGGATGAGCCGAGAATTCAATGCAACCCACTGTCTACTTAGTAATCTCTTCTGACATTCTCGTTCTGGCGTTCTCATCTGACGTCCATGGTTGCGAGTTCAAAATCCGGTCATCTGTGTCTTTATGGGTTGGCTTTTGGAATGATAGGAAGTGAGTAGTCCTTGCCACTTTGGTTCCTTACGAATACCGGAAAGATAAATCGACGCTTCTAGTCGAGGTCGATATTCTAACTAAAGTACCATTAACAATGTCGCATGTACCAACTAAAAATTCGGGACTGTTTTCCTTGATCCGCTTAAAATTACTGGAAAACATTGTGCACAGGAACATAACCTCTTGGCTTGGCCAGCAAAACACACATTGTACTGCCAGAAACCTCAAGCGAACTCTACCACGATGCAACTTTTCGCTGTTCCTCTAGCCAGCAACCCAAACCATCACACGCGAGGCTCTGCTGCAGCAGTGCGTTGGATGGTATAGACTAAAGAGGGTAGACTTAAGACAGCCAGTAAAATAAGGCTTAATTCTGGTTTATTCGGTAGGCGCCTTTTCGTTTACACTTATTCATGCAAAACACCTAATCCTAATCCCAAAACTCAATAACGATTTCAGGAGAATGGTTGTTTTTTACAGTCTTATCATTCGCATACACAAATACTTGTTACTGAAAAATTTACAGTTGACGAATGAAACGGGAGAGCGCGCTGGACAGTACTAGACAATCTACACATTCGATTCGATGAATACGGAGCTTCACTTAACTCGTTTTCTACGCACAGACTCGACTTTTGTTTGGCCATGGTTATGGCGTCAAAGCGCACCAAAAACCAGAACGAATGCTTTTCATGATCACTTCGACAGATGAGTTCACATCAATCACGCGACAAGAGTGGATCAGGTGTTTGACGTTCTAGGAAACTGAGATGCGATCTGTTATGCCATTTTTGTTCCGGTTTGTCTGGTCCTTCAACGGTAAGGTGTACTGAGGTGTTTTATCGCACATAAAACAATATAATTTACACAACTTCCAGTCAATGAAAAAATACGCTTCAATTTGGAGAATGGAGATGTTTTTATGGGTAGTATTGGCATGTTCCTTGACTGCGTGATTGTGCTTGTGTATTGATTATGCCACATGGTATGTTCGTTTGTGCGCACACTTATCAGTTCTTCGGTTATACCTGGTTGCGTCATCCTCCTTGTAAAGCAGGGATTGACTATACATCGTTTTGAGGACACAACTTAGTATGGTGTATAACGAACCTATTAGAGTGGTTATTTATCCTTAATGTTTTCGTGAGGATCTGTAGCTCATCTCGGCAGTTAAACAAAGTTCGCACTATACTCTTCAACGTTGCTGGTCAATAAAGAGACAAGCCGGGTGTTTCCTCTCACCAAATCTTAGCCAGGATTCTGTCACCTTACCATACATTAGCTCAGTAACCGCTAAATATTCTGAAACCCATAAGGGTATAAGTTATCCAGCAAGCTTGTTGATAACTTGGACATATCTCATAATTTAATGTGATCTGTTGATATCCAGTTGTTATTCTGTAATATTTTGCGCGAAAAAAACGACTGGCTTTTTCTACGAATACATTTTGACTCCTTCAATATTTTGACCCTTCTTAGCCAGGCTTCAAAAGAATGTATTTTATAGTGCATGAAAAAATCCAGACTTTAACATTCTGGTTTCTTCTTGCTACATATATGATGGCATGGTCCCAAAATTAGCCGATCTGTTCATTCCAAAGTTTGAAATCGAAATAATACGGAAGATCCACCGACTGCACTTGTATGGAAGATACGTGGGCGACATGTTTGTCATTACACACGATAAAGGCAAATGAGAGTAGGTGTTCGGTTCACTCAACTTAGTCCAATCATCCCAAAGCAGTTGCAAGGTAAGTTTGAGTTTATCCCGTCTTTCCTGAACGAGATTGTGGAGTATTTAGTAATGCCTTGCATCTCCCCCATTCGTTTTTGAACTGTGGATATCCAGTAGCATATAGTTCTTTATTTCGCATGTCATACGTTTGTGGTTTTTAAGAATGGGTGAACTAGTGCCGTCACCGATTGAACAAAGGTCTGAAGGGAACCGGCATTTGTAAGAGGAACTAAATGTCGTTTATTCAGTAACCATAGTTTCTTTTGAATAGTCACCACTGGTGAACTTAAGATTATCCTTCATAATTGTCCAAAGTTGGTACAGGGGAGATGGTACACTCCTCTCGAAAGTGTCCTGTCGCTCTGATCCAAGTATCTGAATAATCCTTCAGATATCTTGTGGATACCTCCTTAGGAACATCTCATGGTTACGCTTACTGAGTAACTTACTGTGGAGTGAATCGCCCCACCCATAGCAGACAGTAGGTATTAGCCTGCTCCATAGCCTGTTCCTTTGTTATAATCGATGAAAGATGAGCAGGATAGAGGCTACCCAGACTGTTTTCCACCTCGAGTTACTGCTAAAAAACGTGTTCAGCCGATATCGAAATCCAAGTCTCACAGAGTTACGAAAACCTAGTATTCCTATCAGCATCGGCTGTATATGGGAAACCATCAACAGCTGTGACCGATAAATAAATGTATCGCTGGTATATTTCCTGGATTTGTAGCCTGTTACCGTATGCTCAAAGGCTTTCCAACCAATGACTAGTGATGGCGGACTACCACACACACGGCTGCTTGAATACATTACAACGAAAATGCACCAGGTTTTCCTTAATCCACTACGTTTGTTGTGTAACAGTGCAAGACTAATTTTAGGATAAAGCCGAAATACTGGTTAGTTCACGATAAAAATTGTGCACATATACTAATTGGTCATGACATTAAGAATGACAGCCAAATGTGGTCTACTTGACACTCTACACCAAATAATTTGCCGTCTTGTGAAATTCACGCTCGGCTGCATCTATCTGGGAACTGCAAAAACCGAATTTTCCAGCACGTCCAAAATCTCGCTGTGCGGTGATTCCCAGATTAACCGGATGGATGTGTTGACATGCGCGATTACTTGGTTTTAACGGGATAGGAAGTTGAATCCCTCCTGAATCTCTCATTTGTAGTACTCTTCAACTGAGTGTACGACACTAGGGTTATCTCACACATCATTTTGCAAGACATTCGAGATATCGCAGTTGAGTAATCCGTTACAACCATTTCCTTTTCTAAATGTGCATATGTTGCGAATGGCATAAAGTTTGGTTTCGGGTGGAACATAAGACTAAGGAAAACCTGGGGACTGTGAAGAGGGAAAAAACTTGTCGGGAACTGTCGAAGAGTTATAAGGAACTTCATGAGTGGTGTTCCTCTTGGAAGATTAGCTGGATGTTTAGGCGTAAGTTGTCTGTAACAGGATATTTAAATTAAGACCAGATAAATCCTCTGTCAAGAAGGGTTTCTAACTGGATATCCTAACTAAATGCCACCTAATCTTTCGGCAGGAAGGATATTCAAGTTATCCTAATGAGCCCCAGGAAGAATGAAGATAGCAAGAAAAATGTTTCAGCAGTCTCATGAATAGTTCTGTGTCAAGAACTTTATTTCCATACATTGAATATCGTTCCAATCGAACCATGAAGATATTGGAGATTAGTATAATGGAGATATGCGGCTGAATTTGCTTAAGGCCTGCGTTGACGCGTAGTTGACGCGTTGCAATATTGGGCATATAATTCTATTAACGCATAACTTGGTGTTCAAATGGAAGATAGATATGATCAAAACTCTGAAATTGTACCTGTTTGATTAACTTATGGAGGGAAAAGCGATCGTGCACTGACGAAGGGTTTTCGGCAACCGTATAAGTAATTTTGTGTTGTTAGTTTTTGTAAGCAGAATGCCCATGAACACTGTTAAATGTATTCACCCACAAAGTTCGGCCTTCCGATAATCGTCTAAAGATGTTTAACTTGTAGAGATCCCGTGAATCTTGTCAAGACCACGTGTCAGTGTTCAGTCAAACGCGTTTTCTACCATTGACAATGACAGTAGCTACAACCTTCCACAAGAGTACATCCATTCATTTGAAAGAACATTCGTTCTCAGTTTAAGTCAACAGAGCTGAAATGATATTTTCTGACCGTCGGTTTATACGAACACATCTGAATTTACGAATGTTGCTTGAGGCAGTGGATGAGACGGTCAGTTAATGACATTCAAAACTGGTATCCTATATAGATACGTTGCGTGGCGCCAGTGAACAAAGATCATCAGTAAGTTGGATTCAACCGCTGGCATGTGGTAAACAGGAATAAAGAAGTGCCTAACAGTCTTGTTTTTAGGCTGAGAAATTATAAGTGTTCTAAAGGTTTAACTGGAAAGAGGCGAGTGTTTAGTATGGATAGTATCCACCAGCTGATTTAGTCAGTGGACTCGTTGATTGAATGTCACTCACACAAATATGCAAATGGAATCTGAAAACTCGAAAGAAATACAGTCATCTTCCCTGCGTAAAACATCTTCTTTGTTAATCTTCTTGGGTTGCTCCCCACAAGACCCATTATGAACCTGGTTGAATACATTTCCATATTTACAGTAATAAGAGTCTTGAATAAAAAAAGCCCGAAAAAAGCTCGTCCAAGCACGTACCCTCTTTCCGTGGCAAAGTTCTCAGCGGATTCCGTCCGTCTTCTCTGTAGGATGGTTTTACTGTATCGGAAACCAAAATGCCACTAATTCTAACCTCTGGGTTATGTTTACCTATCCAAACCATCGCAAACTATTCAGAAAACCCAACAGAGGCGCTCTTCTGCTCCAATAATTTTTTGTGTACATCCAATCTCATTCACATACAGAGGGGTCAACCCTCGGCAAACTCTTAAATCTGAGTTGAATTCAGATCTTCGTCGATCGAAAGAATGCTATGCATCGATAATTGAAAAAGGAGCAACTTGTAAAGCCCAGCCTAACGGAGAAATTGTAGACCTTTCTTGAAACCCTACACCTGAATGACAAGACTTGCGTTTTTTATAAGCTGTGAATAAATGAGTCAACTACCAGTGAGTCCATTCCTCTTTTGAAAAGACATTTCACAAGTCTAATTTTCAATATAGAAATACCATTTGGACACCATCAAGAGTCTTCTTAATACTGTTTGTGTGTGCAGCAATCACAGTAGGTGGGTGATAAACTTCATAGTCCGGACACGTTTAGTGATGCAACAGGCTTTTGTGGTGTGATCAAACCAACTGCCGCAGTGTTATTCTAGGGAGGCATCTTACAACATTTCACTTGTAGATACTGTGCGTTCAGCTTACTGTGGTAATTCACTTAAGAAAGTCCATTACTGAGAGGAAAAGATTTCGGTCACCTAAAATGGGGGAGGAATACTACGCTGGGAAGGAACGTTGTGAAAGCAGGCTCTGTGAAGTGGCCACTGTTCGGTAGATCAGCCCTCAAAGAAGACATCCATGTATTATGACACACAGGTGGCTACGATAGTCTGGATGCACACTAAAGCTTATAATGATATCTTTACAATTTCACCACTGAAACACTCCTCAAACGCGGCTTGCAAATTCGCTGGTCAATACACAGATTGTCCTAGCCGATAGTACATAGAATATGGTGTTCCTCAGTATCCAAATGAAACCAAAAGGCTTATCTTTTGAAAGTTGTTCAACAATATGCTGAATCTAGTGTTACGGTTCATATTTTGTCAGCAGTTATATAATTACCATCAAAAGTTATAGTCATGTATTTTTAATCACACACACATGCAAACTTGGTGGACAGGAAGTGTTGGAGAACGTACACAAGAAGCAATTCATAAAGAACTCATCATAATTGTTTTTTAAACCAGTCTAGGATAGTTTCGAAAGGCCACATGTTAGACAAAGTAACTCAAAGGTTGGAAACAACGGTCAAACTGTTAGCCTTGAGCACTGTTCACTTGTATTACAAGGTCAGATGTGAAAGAAAGCGTAACTTAAGTGTCATGCTGATCTAATCCTCCAGGTAGATAACCAAGCGCGGATCGCTGACTATGACTTTGATAAAATCCAATCCAACTTGAGCCTTGGCCGGCTGCGTAGTGCGGATGCCACGACCGGCAAGTATTAAAGACTTGTGTCTCCCAAGACCAGTACCACAGTCATTTGACGCAATGTTTGGATAACAGAACCAGAAAACTATTCGTCTTTCTCTTCTTCCAATGCGGACCTATCTGACACAATGTTTCTAAATGTTGTTTCTAAATGCTCGCAAACGGCAATCGGGCAGGAATTTACCAAGGGTGTTGACTTAGGTGTTCTGAGTTCCAGGAAAACAGAAGAGCCCTGAAGTTGAAGATGTTTATCAACCTCCATGGCAGCTAGATCAAATAGGGGCTATATGGTCTTCAATACGGGATCGTTGAAACCAAGATTCACAGCCGATCCTAGTTAAAGGATGTTTTGGACATATTATACAATAGATGTGCAATTTTGAAATTGTTGTAAGGTAATTCAATTAATGTCAGATGTTGTTTCTTGCAGAGGGGTTGCTGTCCTTGCAGTAAGCGCCCCGTCACATAGCAAGTTTTAGCTACTACTGTGACTAGAATCAAATCACTCCTAGATTTACTGTAAATCAAGTGGCACCTCGGTGGATACAATGGTCAACTGAAGGAAATTCTCAGACTGCACGTCAAGTGCCTCCCTTAGATTCCATCTTCCTATTTTTGCTCTTGTAATCTTTTAAGTGACCAAGATCCGGTGAGCAGATACACTTGTTATTGCCCATTGAGAGTAACTTTACACAGCTTTATCTTTGAAGCCCCGAAGTACGAAACTGGTTGAGTTTTTCACATCCACTTTCAGTATATTTGTCTAAAAATTGGTTCATGGGAGACCAATAGTCCAATTATATCATATAATTAGGACAGAAATCGGATGAAGCCACCACGTCTAACATCGTAGTTTACCGGTTTTGTCCCAGTCTTTCAAATTTCTCCTTTTAGTATTCAGCTGGAGGAGAAACAACTATGTCCAAAATATCAACAGAACAAAAGTTCGTGGTGATAAACCCAACAAAAGCGTGTAGTTTGGTTTGAAACGAGGTCGGCAACTGCGTGCAAACGGTGGAACTAAGATACTGGTTGACCACAGACGTGCGTAGTTCGAATCACCGCTTCCTTACGGTTGACGGCTATCAACTGCGCTCAACAACAAGAGTCAACCGGAAATACCTTGAAAATCTGATTTTATTCAAATACTTTGTCCAATCGTGAAACAAATTTTTTTACATACTCCTGCCTTGTCCTTTACGTTTTAAGGGTTAGACGTCAAGTAACTGTCGTTCTATCCACGTGATCGCGCTGCATGTTTGATCTACGTAGATAAACAAGTGACAGTAAATTCCGGCCAGTAACAGTCAGTATGGGTCATACATTGGAAAGCAAACGTAATTGATTCTCTTGGATTTGCGTCAGCGAAAAAAGTTTACTACTGCAGATGGACTTACAGGTTTTCTACTAAATGGGCAAACAGAGTGAATAAATTTGTATACCCTTTTAGTGGTCGACTTATAAAGAAGAATTTGCAACCGGGTACAACCCCTTTGTCCCTGTTGCGATTGATATGTACCGAACAGTCTTACAGCCGTGTGGTTTATGGGTGAATTTAATCACGTGAGAAGCGTATGTACAGCTTAATTCTACCGGATTCCGCCGGAAGAAGTACTTTATTTTTGTTATCATTTTTCCTGGGGAATGATACTGCTATTTGGTCTCAATACTGGGGTTTGTAGACTGATCCATAACAGCATGGTCAGGTGATAGCCGTTCCGATGAAAGATTACCTGTCTAGTAGGTCTGTGTAAACACTCAAAGCATTTCGAACTACGGTTTTTCTGCTTGCCGCAAAGAATGTCAACAACTGATGCATATATTCTAGTCTGCAGTGGTGTCTGGACTAACATCAGTAGCGCACAGTACCGAAACAGTTGTGTCCTGGTTCTTTTTCCTAACCGATACTAAAACACTGGCTGGTTGGTGTGAACAATAAACAGCTACGGCAAGACTGTCTAAGCTGTTAACTTTAATCATTCATCCTACACATCGTATACAAATGTGAACTTTCGTTCAAAACAAACAGACACGTTCAGTGTCTGAGCCGTTTTCGATATCCGAAAAACCGCCAGTTGTTTGAATAACTTGGTAATAAGGTTGGCAGTGTTGCGGAGTATGGGGAGGTCGGACGCGCTGACTAGTTGCCGGTTTGTGCACCAAGGTTGACATCTGGATTGTGAACACCTCGTCACCAGTTGACGAGATATCATCAGTGTATGGGTTCGCAAAGTTAGTATACAAGTTTCTAACAATCAGTTATGATTTGTGTGGAAAGTTACATTCAAGCAACGCTCGTGACCTAAAGGTAGTTGTGCCTATTGGAGCTCAGTAAACGAGAGCGCCAGGGAAGATCGGATTCGTCCTAATGCAACGCTCCTCGGTGATTCAAATCCAGGAGATAATCAAACGCTCGCTGAGTTGTCCACCGGATTTAGGCTATCATCTCTTTTTACTATCCCAGTAATGACCATGTAACTCAGTGGAAGAAGAAACTTCACCCGATGATTGAAGCTTCCATCTGAAAAGTCGTTGCTCGAGAAACCAGTCAACAGGTGTGACCGCCTGATCTGGACCCCATGATTGAAGGATGAGAGGCGCTATATCCTGTCTGAGTGCAAGTTAATCACACTGCTGATCAGCCGCTCATGGCCGATTGGCCAAGTGTTCTAATTACTAGCCAGGAGGTCGCGGGTTCGACACTCTTCGGAGTTTCTTGAGATGGCACTGATGATGATTTCCAAAAAGGATGAAACAGCTGTACATTGCTTCTCGGCTTTTCGGCATAGACTGGCTTCACGAAGTCTTCTCACATAGTGACCACTTTTCATGGACCTTTGTTTAAAGGGATCCCAACATTCCGACAGTTTCCTAATGAGACAGTCGAAAAAGACTGATCAGACTTGATGAGAGGACTCATTCAAAGAGGGAGATAAAATATCTCGAGAATTACTCGTTTCGCTATGAAACATACTATAAAATGATGCGGAAAAAATCATTGGGGGATATTCCTACATTTGCGGAAAATGTTTCAGTACAAGGTTTGGTCAGGCGTCACAGACTGCTTCCCATACACCAGTGACCAAACGCACTTGATACTAGAGTGCCCACCAGTGCTTTGGAGAGAGATCATTGAAGTCTGATTAGTCCCTTACCAGTATCTCTATAAGCTGTATCATTGTTGAATACTTTAGAAAAGATTGAGACGACTGTAGTGTTCCCACTTCCATTTCCAACATTAAATGAACAGCCTTATCACCGAAATCCAAAACTATGCTGGTAGCTATCGCCGGCAGTTGTCTGATACGTATTCGCAAAGCTGACTGCATGTTGTACGCAAGCACTTTATAACCTCATGGATACAATGGTATTCTGGAAGATCGTCCTCTAATATCCCTAAAAGTAACTTACTCCTGCTAAGAAGTCACAACAAATTTCAAAATTTTTCGAGTTGCAGATCAACAGTTTATCAATTTTTTGGTGTGAGCTGCCAACAAGAACAATATCCTGTGGTTCTGATCACTTAGGCTAGATTCCATATCAGAACGCGTTCCTAAATTTCAAGTAAATTGCGGATTATCGAACCTTCCTGTTCCTCTGTCTGTCGACGTTGTTTAACTTGCTCTTGAGTAAAAATTATGTCTCTTGTTCCCACAAGAACGAGGAGTGCGGCACTCTGTGATAGGTTTGGAATGAACTTCTCACGACCCGTCACAGAAATTTTCCAGGCTCTATTGGTAATCTGCACGCCAACTGCTAGAGGTGTCAGAAATGTATGACAAAATAATCCGGATTAATGTAGAATGGAGATTAAGCAACTGTGGGCACTGTTTGCTGGAAAATCACTTGTGAGTGACCAAATGTTATTCGACGGACCAACGATCCTTTCTGTTCTGACGAACCAATAACGTATCAAAGAGTTATGTGGCTAAAGTGGTCGCGTATATTGATGTCACCACCTAATGATAACTCCACTCATAAGGTTGCCGAAAACTCTTCGACAGTCCATGACTGGTTTCGTCCTTCGTGAGGCTCATTAGGCAAGCGCAGTTCTCAATTTTCTGTCAAATTTGTTCTATTTGAACCCATATTGTAAGGAATGAGCAAACTACACTCATCTGCATTCAGCTGAGTTCCGGGTGAGTCTCCAACCAAAGTCAAATTGTTGTGCAAATGAGTGTATTTATTAATACTATAGTTGATGATGTCCATAATACAACTCAGAAGGTATATGCACTAATGACAGTCAATACTGTGGTTGACAGTAGTTTACCGAAGCGGTTTGCAGCATGTAGTAAATAAAGGCAATATAAAATATGGAGCAAGTCATAAGGGAACTTATCGTATGTGAGAGTCCCTTGGTGAAAGTCCGGACGGAGGAAACGTGTTTTCTTCGCAGTATAGCTGTACACGTGTTCCATAAATTATGGACTTGGAGTGTTTGGCCGACTTCCTGCTCCCTGCGCGCGCGTGTGTGTGCGCTGACTGTGTTCAGTTTCCCTATATGTAGGTCCGTTTGTGTGTACGTGGGCGCGTCAGCTTATGAGTAGTTGCTACACTGCAGACAATCGGTGTCCGATGCGTCAGATTAATGTGACGTGGTTTGAGTATGAAAAAAGGCAATTCTCGTGATCCAGTGAGCGACTGTGAGCTAAAGAGTCAGGTATGTGGGTGACCGGGTAGCTACATATTCCGCTAAAGTAAAAAAGCACTCTGATCAATCGATTCGGGGTGTTTCTGCTTATTTTCTAGTTTATGTACCTCATTTAAGTCAGTAGCATTATATTCTAATCTGCTCTCACAATATGCTACAAAATTCGGTGTGGAGAAAGTTTCACAGGTCAGCTGGAGATAAAAAAAATCTTCCATCATCCACGCAGTAATGAAATTTTAAGAACAGTGCTCGTTCTGCGCTAAACTGCAAAAGCTAGAAAGTAAGTTATACTCCCACATCTCAACCTTGTCTGACATACCGGTCAAAAATTACACTAACCGCCATAAAACACACAGATCACTCAACATCAGCTGAATGTTAGCACCAAATTCAGGCAGCCAGTTGAATGTTTCAACTCATATTTTGTCCTGCAAGTGAAGCCGGTCTATGTGGAGAAGCACCGTACAGCTGTTTAATCTTTGCTGGAAATCATTAGCAGTGTGCGAAATTTCAGGGATTTGAAACCCGCGACCTCTCGGCTAACAGTTTATACAATTAAAATTCCAGCGAAGACCGGCGGATTAGCACTGCACATGTGGACAGGATATAGCGCTACTCATCCTCGAATCAAAGAATCCACACCACGTGGTCACTTATTGACTGGCTCCTCGAGTGACAACTGTTCAGATTCAAGTTTTCATTTCTAGTTTAGCGGTTCAAGAACCCTTACAAGATTTCGAACCTCCTGGGTGGTATAAAAATCCAGACATGGAGTTGTAAGCCAAAAGTAGCTTGGTCATTTGCACTACTAACATCTTAAGGATTTCTACCTGACTGACACCATTTTGTTTACAACTGAGTCTTCTGCACTTGTAGATGCGCTAGTGGCCCAACCCAAAAAACGCGAAGTAATAGCGCCCTTTCTGTTGTTCAACCGAGACTGCAACAGAGAATCTAGTACGATGGCTCACAAGTTTACCGATTGCTCCGATTCACTGACTTCCTCTTTCACTTTTTTGTGCGAGTGCAAGTTGATGTTACTTGAAGTATTATAAACGTGAGCATTGTATACAGCCCTGCAACGATCCGTGTGTTTCAGACAGCACTTCCACATTCATGCACTGTCTGACAGATTTTTAGGGCCTCGCTTTAGGCAGACAAGTACTCCTATGCTTGTCGTATAACGATGGAGACATGTATAGGTGTCTTCGGGTCACTGAGGTACAAGAATTTCATGGTATATTCTCCACAAAACATGCACCAGGTCTGGATGAACCTAAGCGTCAAGAAAGCCTTCACTTTAGGGACAATGTTAACTGGGCTGTAGTTTACAATTTTCCTTTCTATCAGTGACAATCAAGCTAGACAATTGGAGGGATTGGCTTTCCATAAGATGCACCAAGACCAATATCATGCTTTGACGGAAACTTACCGATATGCTGTTTGGAACAGAGATTAGTCAGTTGCTGTAAAATGTTCTACGTGAGCAAACTTCGTTTAAACTTCCGCAAACGTTTTGTATACATTTCCACTAATGAGTTCTTATTATCATCTAACCTCATCTTCGTAGAAAACGGCGTGTCACGGGATAAATTTTTCAAACAAGTAATCAAAATAACCACCTTGGTTGATTCGCACTGAACTCTCCATATATGAACCCATCCTTTTGACTTTTTGAACTCTTTTGAACTCATTCATTGCGCAGTGCGCTAGTGGTAGCTACATTCTAATCAATCACGTGCTCCTATTGGGATCACTAGCTTCAAAACCAACAGATATGGAGAAATCCAGATACACTGGAAGCGTGTGTCAGTGAAGACCTAGGGTGAACCGGGACGGATTCAATGAAATTTTCATTTAATGACACCCTGTATAGGAAAGCACCACGAAATATTCCCCATTTTATAAAACGCCTTAACCCATCCAGGTAGCACGACTTCATTGCGCAGTGCGCTAGTGGTAGCTACATTCTAATCAATCACGTGCTCCTATTGGGATCACTAGCTTCAAAACCAACAGATATGGAGAAATCCAGATACACTGGAAGCGTGTGTCAGTGAAGACCTAGGGTGAACCGGGACGGATTCAATGAAATTTTCATTTAATGACACCCTGTATAGGAAAGCACCACGAAATATTCCCCATTTTATAAAGACGCCTTAACCATCCAGGTAGCACGACTTTCGCTCTTAACTTCATCTACTTATTTTGGAGAACGTCATGAGACGCCGTGCGACTCGTGAAGAGTCACATCACTGTTCGAACCTGGTCTTAACTAACCCTAGGATCGTTCGAGATTTAAACCACTGTTGTACGGGACGTTGAACACCACTAGAGAGGATGTTATAGCCGTTGTTTCGAATGCTTTGGGTTACTATTTTTAAGGACTTTTGCAATCAATTCATCACCAGGCTAGCCCTAGTCATTTATGTCCACAGTTATCCAATGGACCTGTTCTTGAGATTGGACGTTGGATGCGATCTATATGTGTGTCTGTTTGCCAGCTCTGTCTGAGTGTGGATGTCATTAGGACTGTGCCTTGAGTGGGATGAGGCTTGGTCTAAATTGTGTCGACCCGAATTTTGAGCGTGACACTGATAAGATTCCTGTTTAACAACCTCATCTATCACGTTATGCAGCGAACCATCTCAGAAGTACAGGAGTCTTGCAGCACCAGTGCGTTTGGAGATGCAGATGCGTGTTAATCTAAGTACTTGGGTACAAGTCTATTCCACGTTTGGCATGAGTTCTGACTAGATTCCACGTACGCTATTGAAGTCAGATTTTCGGTCTGACTCGGATGCGTCGATTTCGATGACTGAGTCCTTTTGTGTTGTGTCCAAAGCTGTATTCTGTTTTGTAATTTTGTTTAAGTTTCTGGGTGGTTTCATGAATGCAGTGTGTGCTCTTGATGCCGACACAGAACTGCCTGCCGCCTGGCTTACGTTTCGGACCAGATATTACACACAACATTCGGTAGGCGCAGTTTGTGCGGCGTTTAGGTTTCAGAGAAAATCCTTAGTTCTTACGAGAGAGTGTTGTAGATTTTACCCATCCAGAAGAACTTTAACATTAGAATTTCAGAGTATCCTACTGCGACATAGATACCTACAGTGATCTCCGGACTCATTTCTCCTTGTTTGGCTAAATAGCTATGTACGATTCAGTTAAATATTTGATCGTTAAGTCATTCAAAAGAGTGACCAAGGGATCTAAAACCTTGGTTTATAACGCCTTCTTTAGCGGCGTCATTTTTTTATTTCAAAACATCCATACTATAAACCGTTTAGTACCGAAAAGATGCGAACTTTTTAAGCTTTTCTCAACAATTTAATTTTGCTGGTTAACCGCTTGTTTGGGTCTTTCAGTTGCCGCATCCAATAAGTACAACTCGGGCTACTGTGAACATCTTGGTCATGTGGCATAAGTGTAAATCTACCAGCAAGAGCTCCTTATATCCACCAAGTGAAGTGATCGGCTTTGACAACGCATTTAAAGCTGCATGTTGTTATGCCATACTTCATATTATCTCATTTTAACTAAACGCGTGAACCCCGGAAAGAATTTGAGGTTAACTTGGCTGATGATCATTTCACGTAAATTTCCAGTGTAACCTACTACTTACACTTTTACCACAGCGCGTTCATTTAAGCGCAGTGCTATTGCACAATAATGCCGGTTGGAACAGTTGATTGAAGCATCTAGTAAGATCGCTTCAACATGTTCTGAATTTTGTGATTTAATAGTTACACATTGACCGCCATGACAAAGACGAGGAATTTCTTGACTCTGACGAGTACATAGCTACATTTATGTACGTACTCGATCAGTCACACAAGCAATCGGTTGGTGTCCACAAATTTTGCAAAATAAGAGTGATGTAGTTACAACCGGGGGATGAAACTGGTGATAATAGGGAGGGGGAAGCTCTCTAAGAACGTCCAGCATCCAAGATGGAAACTAGTTTGCGTAAGGTTGGACGACTGAGTTCAGAGCGCAGTTGCAATGACAATGAGGCTTCACGTTGGTTTAAGGCAGCTATGGGTGAGGTGAGGCTGGAAACAAGAAGGCACTTTCGAGAAGGTGGGTCAAAAATCGATGTACTGGCAGCGTAAGCAACACAGACAACATAATTTCACGGAATTGGAAATTTGGAGCGAAAACATCCATTAGCGTAAGACCTAGTAAATATGCATTGCAAGATAACGCAGAAACATCAGATTTGAAGGTGTGCTAACGTGTATCAATCACAACCACTGCATTGAGACGGTGGAAAACAGATTTATTGCGCTGATTTTCAGACCACGGAGACGCACTTCCATTCATCTTACAGACGATGCCCACATGCAATAGCAAGGTCTACACAATTGAATTTACGGTCCCATGCAGGTTACGTGCTTACACGTTTATTGCATCTACCGTGCCTAGTTGATTGTCCTAACTGGTAATTTGGCGCCCAAACCAATCCCCAGTCTCTAATATCACCAGTTCCAGCCAACGCTCGTGACCACATTCTAATTTTCTTGAATGCGTGGGGGCATCAGTCGTGTTGCTTGTGCCCAACTAAGCCCCCCAAATCCATGCGGTGAGCGAGTATCTGGGCCGTCCTCGAACCTTTGAACCTACCGCACGATGCGACTCACACGTGCCTTCACTTGATCGATTTTTACCAGGTCTTACCACCATGGGCTTGCTTAGGTCTGTAGCTTCGTTTATGGTCCCGTGAAAATAGGCTTGCGGAATCGCGTTTCAATGGGCTTATGGAATACGCCATACACACTGTTATCTGCCGACGTTTCGGCTCTTCACAGGCGCATTCAGCGTCGCCTTGGTGCTGCGCTCAACTGTGATTTTTTTTCAATAAAAAAGCAAAGAAACTTCCGGCTATGACCGGGTCCTGTCTCTCGGTCCGCTGATCCGGGCAGCCGTCGCAACCACAGATTCCCAACTGGCGTCGCTCCATTGATCATAGTGACCAACTGATTTGGTTATTTCCATAGTTCTAGTGACGGAAACCATCTGGAACGTCATTAGTTTGGGAACATTCTTGGTTGTCTCGTTTTTGCGCGTGCGAATAGCATTTTTAGGGTAGGGATGATAATGATTATAACGATGATAATGACATAAATGTGTTCGGGTTCTCACGCCTTTCTGGAAAGCTGTGTTCACATAGGGTGTCAAGACTGGGATCGACACCCAGCTGTATTTTGGTTTATACCTGCGCATGGTTCTCCGTGAAGGCTTCTGTCTGTAGAAATGCATCTGCAATATAATGAAGTTTTTAGTCTGAGAGACATGCTGAGAGTTTTGTCGATCATAGAAATGATGGAGAATGCGGTAAACATGCAGCTGAAAGCTCAACAGCTTTCACATAAACACGAATATCAGTTCCTTGAAGTTTTATTGGTCAATTAGTGACTTGTCTGATGCTTCATCCGAAGTTTCGAACTTCTGTTATCATTTATAAATGACAAATTGTAGTTTTCGTTTGCCTTTGGCGACAAATTCGGGTAATGCACAAAACACGGTCTTATCCTTCTTTTGCTAGTTTCAGTTACTAAACCTGCTAGTGTATACGTATAACTTATTAGCAGTGAAGAAACGTCAGATTGAACCTTCTACTGAATACTGAAACCACAACGAGGAGTTATTCAACCATGTCATGGTGAAAGAGCGTCATAAGTCTGGATATGTTCTCTTCTACAGGTTTCTACGGAGGGCAATGAATCTGTTTTTAATCTACTTATCTTAACGTTAGTTTTGATTTCCACAGAATGGGGCGTTATTTTCTGTCCAACCTTGTTCTTCGATTAATAATAGGCTTTTTTGTTGGATAAGTTTCAAGATCTGACAACCTGACATAAGGGCTATTTGCAATAGTTTTCAAAGCTGAAAGCTGTTTTTTCTAACGCGTGACAAACAGTATCTGTCAAAATTCACTCTTTTTTTCGTTCAAACTCAAAACTCGAGTTTTGAGTTTTTTCTTACTTCTATAGTCAATTTGACACCTCAGATATTCTTGTTACTGAGACGGTTGTGCACCCGAAACTGAAGTCCAACACAAGATAAAAATAATCAAGGTGCATACCTGTGACCCTTTTCAGTGTGTGTACCGTATGCCCAACAAACCAATGAGATTCAAAGTAAATTAATTCACGACATAGAAAGTCGATCAAGACTGACACGTCAGTGCCTTTGATCCTATCTCACAGTCACGATCCTGTTCGAAGGTAACATGCCCCACAAAACTATCCGCAGCTGTTAAATATCGCTGAGTGCCACTGAGTTTCTGTGATGTATTAATTCAAGAGTAGGATAACTATGTCTGTTATTATGGGAAATCAAGTTGTGGGCATGCAGCATATTTCGTGTATTGCAGTCCGCACTTAACTGCTAGAGGGTATTTCTCCAGAAGCTGTTACCTTTTTACACAATAAGTTGTGGTTATGAGAGCGATGAAAGTTAACCCCAGGAACTGGCATGTCACAGTATTCGGTGGTGGCTCTAACTATCAGACACCCCCATGTACTCGTCTGCCTTCGAGAGGGACTACTCAAAAGAGGAGAAGAAACTTTCTGTTCTGGGACCTAGCTCTTGTGAGTTTGGTCTGTCAAGTGGAAAATAGAGTTACTAAACACTAACAGGCTTTTAGCTTTAACGATCTTTTGGTGCAGAGTAGTTATGCCGCTCAAACTATGCATCGGGTGTCCCAAATCTAGACAGGACCAGTCAAGAGGTTGGGGTTGCGTTCGAACCTCTAACCGTTCGGTAAGTGAGTTCGCAGTTGTGAGATAAGGAGCTCTTCTCCGTTGTTTAGAATAATAGGCAGCGTGAAATACAAGAAACATCGAAAAGATTCGAATCAACTGCCATTATCCGGGAAGCTCACAATGTAACATCGGGCTACAGTTGCCTAATAATAAGTGAGGTAATGGTCAAGGGAATACCTTTTGGCTATTTTCCCGAATACAAGAGCATACTACTGTCCTATCATCCTTTGTTACCCCCAGTTAAGAACTCTTAAATGCTAGGCTCATAAATCTTTGTGGGGGGACTAACCTTCCTCTTTGTTTCCTTAACATTCGGTCCGGGATCCACTTCATAAGGAATAAGACGCGCAAAACTGGTAAAGCACACGGTTTTGATTGCCTTGAAACTGATCTCATTGTTGAGACTACCCATGTGAAAAATCGTTGGTTTGTGGGTATTTTTCAGGTTACCACATTCAATCTTCCAGAAGATACTTTTATTACACATTTGTACGTATGTTTAACTTTGATGTACTTCCACATATTTCCTCACCGTATGTAAAAATTTAATCTCTGTCCAAAACCGATGTTAGCGGAAGATAACTTCGCAGATGTCTAGATAAAGAACAATCTCTGGAATATTTCTATGGAAATCTTTGAAGATCATTAATATTCGGTAAGCTATTCCTACCTCACGGTTCACCAACTATTAATTTCCGAAAATGAGGTGATAACCCAGTTTCTTGCAGCGAACTGTGTGCCATTTGTTCCTAATAAGCTACACAGCAGGTGGACTTTGTGAAGTTAAGCTTTTTTGGTTCTCTCGGTGCAAATAAATTTACTTTCAACGGAACGTCGTTTGTGTTGGATGGATTAATTTGAAGGAGGCTAAATTCTTAAACAAAAATTCCTTGTTTTTATGTTACTGTGGAAACGTTTAGCTAGTTGCCCTTTAACCGCGAATGTTTACTTAGCGAACGACTTTCTTGATCTTCAGCCAAAGACTCCACAATTGACATAGAATAACCTGCAAAGATTGCAAACTGTTTTGGGTGATCCTGTTTCGTGGTGCAAGTTTTGTGGTATTTCTTCCTTCTGTGAACCTACCAGGGAGAAACTGACGGAGATAACATTTTTTATTGTGAAAATTCGGATGGCCATTTAGAATACGCCCCACCTTAATCTAGTTTCTATATATTACTATTGCTAAGACCATGATATAACATACCCGATTATTAGTGAAATAAACAGTTTCAGGTACAAAGTTTTAGTCTAAATACAGACTAAATGAAGATTAGAGTTTTTTATAAAGGAAACTATTCACAAGGTTGCTGAAAACTCATCAACAGCCGACGACCGCTTTCGCCCTTCCTGGGACTCATCAGGTAGGCGCAGTCCCCGAGTTTCCCCGAGAGATTTACTTGAGTCTCCCATGGGAAACCGAATTGATTTGCAAATGAGTGTATTTGTCGCAATTAGAGTTGGTTTCTTTGCGCAAATTTATCTTAGTGGATTCCGCTGACAATGAACGAGTCGGCTGAAATTGTTTATCATCGGGTTTGAAGTTTGTATTAGCTGCTGTGAGGGAAATAAATTATGTAGACTGACGAACCCTTTTTAGATTTTGTTTCCTTCAAGGCATTAACCATATTTCCACCCAAAGTGGAGTCTTGGTATGTTTAACCAACTGTTGACAAGTAGTTTTTGTTAGGTGTTCAATTTCGTTAACTCCATTAAGATAGGAGAAATTACCAACTGCGTAAGCGGATTCTTTTTCAAGGGTTAGTTCAATTAAGTTGAACATTCTGGTACATTCTGGGAACGGCTGTCCGTTCGTGTTTCAAGGGAATACAATCATGGCAGCTAGTACATGCGTATTTCCAAGGCGAAAAACATTTTATTCATGAAGGGGTAAAAAACAAGTCGTAAGAGTGGAATGACCTGAACGGTCATTGACGTTACGCAACGCAGTTCTGACACACTGAGAAAAACAAATTTATTTAACCTCAAACAAGGAATGCCAAAGTAGATAACGTCAATGGCGAGTAGTCTTCACTTTACGTGTGGAGTAAACAAATTGGCTAGCCTTCGCGAAATAAAGCAACGATCAAAAGGAAACAGAAGCCAGCGGACATGGGAATGTTCCTGGTAAATGTTTACGAAGAGCATAGTTTACTCATGTAGTGTGAAAGCAAATGATGATATTGATTAGCAAATTGTTCTCATCTTCCATCTGTTGGTTAACAAAGTAAGAAAAGCTAGTGAAAGTGTTAAGCCTGGTCATTGCCTTAACGTGTAGGTGCACCACAGATGTTATGCCGATCATGATGTGAAAGTTCCTTTGATTGGCTTGGGAAGTGGGTTGGACTAGATACACACTGGCGAAAACTACTCACATGGAAAGCCCAAATTACTGAAATGTGCAGTCATTATTATCCAAGCAGAGGTCGGTTCAAAGATATTTCCAGTTTGAGTTTTCACTGCTAAAGTATGAGGTAATCCGCAACTCCGTCTCTTTCCGTATACCAGTAATTGGGGAAAATTCTTGGAGAAGTGAGGTCGGCTGACGTCGAGCCAGTGAACTGGACTGGGTGTTCGTCCTTGAGACAGACTTCTCTAAAGCCCGATCAACGGACATTAGCGCTGCCGTTTCAAAGTTGCCAAGGGTCGAAATTGACTCTGTAGCATCTTAGCTGGCCACAGAATCAGATAGAGATGCCTCACTAAAACCCATACAGTGCACGCACCCTCAAAACATGAGTTTCAAAACCCATCTAGAATTCAAATGCGGAAATCCCCTGCATTAGTTGTATTAGCTACCTCCTTCTGGAGAAGTCAACTTCCAAGCTTCAGATTTAATAGTGTCTTACTGTATTCCACTGTAAGGAAAAGAAAACCCTTTATTTCGAAGTCCTAGGTGCTATCCGGTTGAAATAAACAGTGCAAGAGAAAGCGCACTCGCTTTTGTGAGGTCCCGAAAGAGAGCAGTGATCTCGATCTACTCAGCTTTGGTCAGGTATGTGCTGCCGCCATCGTACTCACTTCAGTTGTACAGAGATGTTGTTACTGCCGCACTAATTCGCCACTTCGTTGAACAGACATAGTATACACGGATGGGATTAAAAGGGTGAACAGTTAACATAGCACGGAATAGAACCCCCACGTTCGACCTAATGAGCTACCATACAGGAATTCTATGGTACTGACTGGCGTGTATAACACTCAAAAGGTTAACTGCTACGGCCAGTTCTATGACCATTACCCAGCTCTCTAACCGGCCAACCCGCCTTCTGTTTTATTGGGAGGAGGCACCATAGTGAGTGAGACCGCACTGCTCTTGAAAGCAGTGGTCTTGGTCTCCCTTTATTCTTAGAAACGCTCTTTTTTCGGGGGCGATCTTGTGAACGGGCAACAGTGTATTTGTAAACGTTACGTGATTCGAAATTCAGTGTACCTCCGTCGTCAAAAACAAGCCTACACTGTGTACGGGGGTCAGTCTATCTGTTTGGGCATAAACGAACGTGTAAAGCAACAGCGTTTCAGCTACCGGCCAGGTATTACGCTCTAATTAAGTGCCATCCTTAGTAAGCCTGACGATAATTTGCACCTCGTCCATGCTCAATTTTCGATCAGAATTACAAATCTCTTGAGTTTATGCGGTTGCAGTTCTTCCAGATATGATGCGACTTCTAGGGAGCTTACCACCGTCGACAGCCGTAGAACCACTGTTTACTCGGTAATTCAGCATCCGAGGCATGCAAGGTTATATGGTGCCTGTGTTATACCTATCCATAAGTACTACAGCAGTGAAGCATCGGTGTTGAACACTGATGGTATGCTTTATATGATGATGATCCATGAGTACATCTTGCGGTTATTAGCTTGTTATTGTTCACCGTTAGTGCATTCAAGCACTCTGAACACTCGTGGATAGGCAAGTTGTTTAGCTGAATAGGGTGCGGTAACTGTCAAGGTACAAGCCCGGTATTTCACTTAATTGGACGCTATTAGTTCCTGTAAAGCTAGATGAGTTTACCCGTTTTGGTCGGTGAACCACTGGCCTTTGTGTCACTAGCCAGTTACTTCTAGCCACTTGTTTAGAACAGCAATCTCGTCTGCGCCCCTATCCCACATAAACACCCAGTGAACACGGTGACGTGCGGATGAGCTCACAGGTCTTCCATCATATTTCTAATCTTTACTTCTGGTTAAATTAAACCGAGACACCGGTTATCAGGACCACGAAAAGGATAGATTATTAGTTGATTAAACGCCCCAAATGTCCACAGGTACTCGAAGTGCTCAGAATACGTTCATCGCGGATGAGTGGAACTTTCCAGTTTGAACAACAACTTCCCAAGATGGATTGGTGACCGTGTGGTCCCAAGACCAACAGTTAATAGCCCTTAGGTAAAAGATTACCATACTGTCGACACACGACAAATTCTAGTAGCGAGATCGCTTCTCTAAAAGTGTTTCGGGAGGCGGTCACAATTTCATCATGCGTTAATGAATTTCTCGACAAAATATTTGCATATAAAGCACCCCGTTGAACAGTTGATGGAAGTACGCAAGTGAGTTATCATCTGCTCACCCCGTCGTCAAAAGCATGTATGAACTAACTTTTCCAACCTCACAGGGAAGCTGAAAAATAGAAAGGTGAAATAAGGACACAGTTGAGTGATATCAGTAATAGCAGAAGACATCTTCAGTAGAATGGCAGAGGAAATAAACGGTAGATCACCGAGGAATTGTTGTTCATGGTAGCTACAGACCATACTTCGCCACATTCCATATAGCCAACCTGGATTGGAATGAAGACTCAATGTCAAAACACAGTGGACCACAAAAGGTGGATGACAGACTCTGTGCAGCAACTGAATGTGGAATGGTGGATCTTGGTTGAAAAACTGTCCGTTTATGTGATCCAGTCATTGGATGGATAACGACCGACCAAACGGTGCAGTTTCCTCAACACTTGGAATGCAGAGTCAGTATTGGAAGGCCGAGGCGGAAGAATATGAGAAATGC
>NW_008751804.1:1166475-1187921 GCF_000715545.1 Opisthorchis viverrini
GACTCTGTGCAGCAACTGAATGTGGAATGGTGGATCTTGGTTGAAAAACTGTCCGTTTATGTGATCCAGTCATTGGATGGATAACGACCGACCAAACGGTGCAGTTTCCTCAACACTTGGAATGCAGAGTCAGTATTGGAATGCCGAGGCGGAAGTATATGAGTAATGTGTCGAAGCATGTCCAGTAAGCTACCGAATGCAGGATCAAGATGTGTAGAAATCGATGTAGCCAGAGCAACAAGCATCTAGAGCAAACGGCGGGCACCATTCGAATAGGCCCAGACGAACCTCTGACATGCTGTTGCTGACTGACAGTGACCGGACTGTAAAGTGTACTGATTGAAAGATGGTCAAGCACACTAAGCTATGTGGCACCGTGCCTCTAAACTACGATCGAACATCGCACGCTGAAGTAGCCAATCGGTGATCAGGTCGAACGTACTTTCACATGTGCGCTGCGGATGTTGTAGGGAAGCTTGGTAGACACGACACCCATAGCAATCCGGTGGGCAGCAAACGGGAGGTAATACTTGGCTGTTTGACGTACACAGGGAACAGACACACCGCTAATGTTTTACCGCGGTTCGATTCTGTGGGGCTGTTTACACGTACGCGCACATCAAACTTCGCTCCGCAACACCCCACGGCTGGTATCTCAGCTAACAAAAACAACTAGCCTGACCTGAAATTTGGATTCTACGAATGAAGCTGCTATCGAGCTAAGGCGTATGGACAGTCTGGGAAGATTTTGGTTTATCCAACATACAGTACTGTTCAGATCACATTGAAAATCTTGACGGGCGGTCATACTTCAGAAGTTCACACCTTTACTACAACAATATAAGGGGGTTTTAGGCGGGAAATCGAGAATCGGGTCGATGGGATCCGACGATCAAGGTGGTTTTCCATTTGGCAGCATAGGCACTTGATGGTGCTTGAGCATTTTGAAGAATTTTTCTACAGTTATTTTCGAGGCTGCAACAGACCTGATCGGATATACTCATTGAATAATTTCAGGATGAACCCCCCAAGATAGCTTTACGTCTTAGTGAAAGCAAGCGATCCAACATCAACAACGGCGATAATTCATTAAGAAATTTGCACTGTACTTTCTTGATAGATCAGTCCCAAAACACTATTGAAAGGCCATTCTGCATTCTTGATGAGAATTTGAGAATGCTTACATTTTTGGCACTTGATGAAGCCCCACTGACTGAGTAGAACTAAACAGTTTATTGTGGACTGCAGCTGCTGACTCAACTTGTCTGTTTTCCATTGCAGTGAATACCTTGTGCTACACGACTGTGCGTCTTCTTCAGCTGTGAAAAAGAACACTGTGACGAGCATGAGTGTCCTCAGTATTTCGTCATCAGGTCAGTACATACCTAATGGTTAAAATAGGAGCGAAAAATGAAATACGCTGCGAAGATTGCTTGGTGGAATGCAAAAACGTGGAGACACGAACGATTAGTTGTATGCGCCCCCACCCCATGTCGCATCCAGTTGGATGCTGTGAGACAGTCAAGAGGGCTGTTGAGTGACTTGGCCGGTTGATTCGTGTCACACGACCAAGGCAGATAGCGTTCGTACGAAACGTTTTTGACAGCGCAGTACCGGGTTTCGCAGGCGTATAGCGACTCCTCGGTTGCAGTCAAGCAGCGCCGTCGAATAGGTATTGGCAGTCTATTTGGCACACGGTAAATGGCTTGAAATGTCTCATTTGGCATGACTACGTGCCCGATGTCCATCAGTTATGTTACGATGCCGTTTTCCGACATATACATGTTTTATGCCTGGGGCTGAAGAAACCCAATAACATATCATCACTTCAGTGCCCGCATTTCTTTGCTATGCTTTCCAAATGAACTAGGGAACCTAATGCTTCAAAAGAACTAGAAAGCCAAAGCTTCAGGAAGGCTCTCCCTCATTGTTACGCGAGCACTGAAACGATTACGAAGCTATCATACAGTAAATGCGCAATAAATTTTGATAGAGGTGGGACAGTCTTGAGGCAGAAACTGCAAACGGAAGTTCGGAATTCTGAGAAATATGTCATACTTTGTGTTACAGGAGAACTCTTCATAATAACGCAACCCAGGCAGTACATCTGGCAGTATGTAAGACAGTAAGCACCATTTAACCTAGGCAGGTTTCACTGAATAAAAGTGCAAAGTTTCACTAGGTAAATCCTCAAAAAATATCTTCGCTTCAACGTACTGCAGGAATCCTCAATATTCACCTGATAATCATAAAAACGGACGCACTAGTTCAGCTGTACCAACGGAGGTGCTCTAACTCCCCTTAGTAGTGACTGCGGTGCCCCAAAGCGGAAACAAAGCGTTCGAGAAGCTAAAACCTTAAGCTACAAAACTGAGGTGAATGAGGTCACGGAGCCCGTCCACAAGTCAGTGAAAAAGTCAACCAATCTGAGGCGATCACAGTTGCCTGCCTGGGAAAGCTGGTCCAAGCATGATCAAACACCGCAACCATGGTGAATGACTGATTGATGGACGGACCAACTCAACTGTTATACGATGTGAGATTGACTTGGAAAAACACACCATGATTAAAATGCACAAGATTACGAAACCATTCGGGTCGATGGTTATGTGGTTCTCTCAAACAAACGACCAAGCATTTTCGCATTTCCGGAGGGAGTTACTAATTACTGAAGAGATCAGCGAAGTGGAACTGCATCGTTCACGGAAACATCGTGGGATTAGCGTCAATCGTCTCAAGAGTTCTTTCCCAACAGATACAGTTGGTTCCTAATGGTTTGGCTTCCGGCTCGGGTGACTCCCGATGAAACCGCTTTAAAAGACGTCAACCTACACATCTGAACTTCAGGTGGTAATAATACTGATAAGCAATTAGAGAGAGATCACCACCTGGCTGCAAATAAAATAAAAATAAAGTTCGTAATATTAACCATTTTTGTGAGCAGTATGACTAGTCGCCATAAGACCAGCGGCTACACAGTAACTGATAGAAACGGACTAATAGAGTTGTGGGTAGGACATGGTCCATGTGTGGTGAATTAAGCTCTGTTTAGTCTTACAACCAACGTTGTCAGATTCAAAAATCTTCAGCGGAATTACTGTTTAAACACGAACAGTCTGTCGCGCCGGACCAAAAAGCTTCAGCGTTAGGTTGCGCCGGTAACATTAGATGGACAGCTTCACCTATACACGGTTCATTCACACTCGACATCATTACCTTTTCGGATTTAAATAAGAACTGTCGTGTTCATCTAGCCTTCTAGGGACAAGTAGCCAGTCAACAGGTCTGAGAAAGCTCTCATCTGTACTTTCCTTGGTGAGAACTAGACGAATAGTTTGATCAGCCTTTGTAAAAGCCTTTGTAATCAGAACTAAAAAATTCCACGTTCGTCTTGACCTATAAAAACGTGATCAGGACCTCAATTCAAAAAACAATCACGAAATTTATTTGCACTTGAGAATTGTGGTATAATTCTGAGGGTTCAACAAGTCTCCTCAGACTGAAAGCCTCTCCATATAGAGTCTACTGCGTGACCATCTTTAGTTTTTTGCCACTTTTATGGTTTTATTAGGTCTCCTTAACATATATTTTTGCCACTGATGGGTTTTTACGTCATAAAGATAGCTAGCCGACTAAGACTTTCTCTTCAGTTGGACATAGTGAACTTTTGCATGAAATTCGCTACATACTTTCCAAAAAGCTGTTTGCGTTTTTGGTTAATACATATATCGGAGAGGAAAGTTTTCTTACAGCCTTCCGTTATTCGACACCTAGGAAATCAGAATTCCCAAGGGTTGTTCAGCAGTTGTTCATTATATTACTTTGACAGGTTATAGATGAGGGGGTTTGCAAACAATTCGAACTGGAATAAGAACGTTGTATGGACCTTTAGGTCTTATTCCCGAAGATTATCCCAGAATACCCGAAACCTACTTAGACTCTCAAAATCCACTTAAAGCCGATCAGACAGCCTTGGATCAAGGTCAAACAGCGCCCTTAAAAACATGGCGCGATGGCATTGTACTTGCACACACTCGCTTGTTTGTAATGAAGCTGTTGTGTTCCTTGTCGATAAGTCTTTTTCCGGCACTAGGCACTGAAGCGGGGACAGTAAGGGATATAACAGAACCATACGATGCAAGGTCATTCAATGAGGATATTATCTACTAAATGGAAACGGCTAAGTGGTTGAGACGCGGACTTATTGGCCGGATGGTCCAAGGTTAGAAAGCAACCCCGGTATCACGACTGTTACTTATAGATTGTACAACCCGACAATATCTCGGTACTCGTTGTTCACTTGGGTGGCGCGGCAGCTAGACACCGAAAGGGTATTACAGCTGAACTACTATTTTTTTATTGCTCAACCTTATATTTGTTTGTTTTATCTGACATTATCGTTTGTTTGCCACACAGTCGACTTATAGATTATTTGGGCTTTTTATATGACAAACATTAAAACACTTATCACTATAACCCCGAAGTCAAGTGTTCATGCCGTTTTATAGTTCGAACACGTGTGCTGTCTGTAGTAAATCAGCCTGTGTTCCTGAATACTCGGACTGAGTAAGATACTCGGTTTTCATATGAATCGCTGATTTGTTGACTCGTAAAACTACTCCCATCGGAAATCGTGAACAACAGCCTGGCAGCGAACATATTGTAGAGGGGTTTCTCGAGGGAGGCGTTCCAGAAGCGGGATTATCCGAGAAAGAAATTCATCGACTTACTTCTCTTTTCCGCTTTCGGGGATCCTCCAAGGAGTACACGAATCAGTCAACATTACCCGGCACAAAATCTGGACAAAAAATCTTATTTGAAATTCTTCTAACTGACCACTGGACAGTGCTGAGCAGCTCTGTTAAACTACAGCCTCATAAGTGTCTTACAACCAACATCATCTTGTTGATCACCTGCTACAATGTAGAAAACCTTGCCACATGCCAGCTCTTAATTGTTCCCCTGACGCATATACGGATGACAACGCTAGGATGGTCTTCATTACCTGGAATCATGCGGAAGTCTGTTGCGCTTGCGGAGGCAGATGGATTCAAACGAGAACGAATGTGCGCCTGCTTCATCGTGGAGCTGAACAATGCTGGTACTTACTGAAGCGGGGCTAACGACTGTTGTGAACCGAGTGGTACTTACTGAAGCGGGGCTAACGACTGCTGTTGCAGCAGCAACTGCAATCTGGAATGAGCCGGATAACCGGCTGGTGACCCAAAAGATTCAAACGTCACTAGCTCAATCTCGATCCGCAATGGAGTCGTGTGCGACAATGTTAGGTCTGAAATGGATCAGAGGAGTGGCAGTGTTGGACTACAGTTGATGTCGCATTTTTCAAAACACCTATCTAGTTGGGGCCTGAAATACTGATGATTCACGGCGTTCTTGGAATATTTCGGAACGTTATCAATTCGAAAACCTACACCAGTGAGGAACTAATTTTCCTACATGCTATGCTACTCGTACATGATAATAAGACCGATACCCAAGAACGAATGGTCATACCGGATTTGTTGTGTGGGGCATAGTAGCGGGCTCTTCACGTAACCAGTCCGTATCTCATGACATTTACGAATTTGACAGGACATGCTTTATTGTCATGCCGACCAAATCGCATCAGTCGGTGTTGTTGTCCGGACAGTGACACCAGTATAACAAGAAGTCACTAAACTGGGCAAGAGAAACCGTCTACATGGTGTCTGCATTAGGTAGCACAGCGCGATCCATTAGCAACCGAGATGGGGTATATCATTGGTCTTCAGTCCATATCTGTTTTCGGTCATTTACTCGAGAAATGACAAAACTACTCCTCGAAAGAGAAACTGTCACAGGAAATGGTAGAAAAAGCCATTATACAGATGACCTGATGCCTCCATGAATCACTGGTATTTTTAAATCCGGAAGAACCATTTTTTGACTATCGAAAACTAAACAACAGCAAGATCACAGTCGCCTTGCCAACGCCATTAACTAGAGATATAGTTGTCCGAATACATAAGGCTCGAATCATCTATCATAAAGACGTGCTTTCAAGATATTCGTAAATGCGGACTTCTAAGCATGGCAGATAGGAAGCCATTCTATGGCAATGTCAGCAGTACGAATTCCTACGAATTTCTTTCTGCCTTTTAATGATACTGCGATGTACCAAGGTCTGTTGTCGGGATAAGTAGCCGGCCCCAAAGATGTGCTAGTGTACCGGTTTGACTTTGTTCACACAAACAGAAATCAGTGTTAACTGGAATAGGTTCATGACATTAAGGGTCCACATTTTGTGCAACGACTAGATTGGCAATGCATCATCAAAATACAAGCATCAATTTAACACATTTCGGGCAATAAACCGCAGTATAAATGGTCAACACGTAGACAAAAACCGTTATGTTCGTCTGTAGAACGATCCGGAAACACGGTTTGAATGAGCCGAATTGTTGAGGTTCCTGATACGGAACTCTGGGCCACGCGTGGACTTGAGGATACCCAATATCAAAATGGGGAATAGGTTCGAAAGTCTACGGTACTATTTAAAAAAGGTAGGCACTGTCATACATCACACCTCAATTTTCCACGTTTGTGGTGTCAGCAAACGCTGAAGTGTCACTAACCTACACAGTGCAGTGTCAAATACCGCACACGAAACAACGGTGAGCAGAATGTTGACTCTGTAGTGTGGGTAGCGGCCGTCGTTTCTAAGGCCAGTCTTGTGTTTATGGTTGGCGGATCGACTACGCGGAAAACATGGCAGCGCAGGCTTAGCGAACGGGACACGAACACCCATAAGTAAAGTACAGTGTAATGGGTTCTGTATGGTACTCACTTGGCAAACACCATTGCGTACATTGAGAACGCGCTTGTTTGTAGGTAATTATTGGTGGGCAGTACTAAAAGTTGGCATGACGTAATCCCCCAGTGACCGTCCGAGCCCAGTCACATCGTATAGTACAAACATTGATTGAAAAACCATCTAGCCAGGTTTCGAAACACCAATTCCAGGCTAGAAACTTCGAAAACATGAGGTACTGTGGGAAGTGTTTGGAAGTTGATATGCAGGTTACGGTAGACTGATGTGAGGACCTGGCATGGAACCCTGCAGCCAAGGTGGATACAACGGTCTGTTCAAAGGTAGTTAGTCCGGAACACCCCGAAGAACCAAGATGTGAATGAGCGTTATCTTCTGGTGAAGCTTTGCTGTCCGGTGTTACTGGACCACAACCCAAAGGACCGCAGACTGACCAATGAGCGCCCAACTGTGAAGCACTTCCTCATCGTTAGTTATCGGAGTGCATCCCGTGTAACACTATTTTGACCGTTGCTGAGATGATTAGGACAGCTTTAGCATCGTCATTCCAAGATCTCAGATACATGAGGGACTTTCTTTTAGTTTCATGTCTCTGTCTCATCCACTGCCGTTTCCGGTGCAAATCCTTAACTTCCTCTTCCAGTTCATCAATCTTCTTCCGTAATTCGCACAGAATAGCCAAAGTCTTTGGATCACAATGGTGGGAAAAAGCAGGGGAAAGCGCTTCGTCCAGCTGAACCAGGAAGAGAAAAGGCCAGAAGGGGTCCCTCGTGAGACTATGACCATGATGCGGTGTCAAGTAGATCAGATCGTAAATCCCATCTCACAAACAGAACTGAATGCATGTTGACGCCATGAAAGTGACCATTTGAGGTGTGTTATATTAATTTGTTTACCTTTGTTTAAACAGTAACATAGACTTTTGAAGACACTTCTTCCGTTTGATATTCGGGGTCCTCAAACCTACGCGTGACTCAAAGTTCGGTATCAGGAACCTCAACAGTAGTCAATTCTCTCCGTGTAATCTTCTTGAATGCATACGCTCACTGTCATAATCGAGACTCCAGTTATACGAAATTATTATGAACTATGGTCGGAATGCAACAACCTTTAAAAATAAAATGGACTGCTCTTCGCACACACTAAATCAAGGCCACAGATAGAACATACCAGTGTCAACGAATAGAACGGAACGAATATTCCCATATTAAAAACTCAATGACTTGGTCGCGTCAGTGTTGATGTTTCAGAAAAAACACTTTGCACCAACACGGAACACCTCCATTAGAGTATCGAAAATTCCTCTCAGCAAAATCGGCCAATTTCAGCTCAAACGATCCACTTTCACAAAATGTTACTGCATCACTTTTCAATTATGATATCGTTTGTGTAAAACACTGAAAATATTTTATCTGCTTCCTTTTAAAATGGTAACATATGTCCCTCTGGAAGTCTGTCGTCCGCTTACAAGATCCGCTTTGAGTGGAAATTTAGCAACGTTTGTCAATGTTTACCAAGGTCCACTACTTAGCATGACCCTTTAGCATCATGTAGCAATGCGGTATGGAACCACAATGCTCACCAAATTTATAAGCATACACTAACAATTGACATCCTAACCAGATGGAAATGATCGGATTTCGAAATCACGACTTAAGCAAACTGGGAGACAAAGTTTCCCGATGCCAAAAAGTCCAAACATTGGGTAATCTAAGTTGAGTCATACACCTGGATGCAAATGAACTTTGTGTTCATTACTGGTTAGAGGGCAGTGAAAACACGCCGCCAGGATAAGCTAAACGAAGTGACAGTCAAAGCATTTACCACCTTCAGTTAATCTCTTGGCCACACTAGCGGCCATACTGCTTACTAATGAAAAAGAACATAAGATGTAAACGATGTAGGGCACAGTGGGGGTAGTAAGCATTTATTTATATTGTTACTCAACCAATAACCCTCTATCTGATAACTCCATCCAAATCTAACTTCATTACAATCATCATCGTAAATCAAATATGCGAAAGCAGCAGGAAAAGACCGAGAAATGTCCCAGATGTACTGAGAACTTAAACAAAGATTGATCCAGCAACTAACCAACTTAAGATAGCAAACAGTTGTCTGAAGCGTCTGGAATCGTGCATGTTTAATTTAGGGTTGGTGCACACTGTAGGAAAAACCAACGCCTAATTTTGATACTTAAGCGATAGAAACAAAATTGTGTGAACCAGCGTCCCACTTTACATTTCGAAGTATTTAGTTTTGGAATCATTGATGTACAACATCGAAGTAGAACACTGCGTATAAACAGTCAAAATCGTCTCTAGCGCTCATACAGTAGCATAAAATCGTATGAAATAGTAACCAATAATGATAACGATACCTCATTCAGAGTGCACTACACTGTTCCTTTTCAGCAAAAACAGAACCTAACTTCTCTTCTTGCGATCGCCGACCTTGAGATTTGCAATACCATACCGAAAAAAGAAATTATGTCCACCAAATGGAGCAAATTTTTGCAGTTTAACGTAGCTTCTTCTAAATGTACGGAGTGGTGCTTCTTCGCATTGGTCACCTTGTTTTTTCATTGCTTGCACTCCTGTGTGCATTACTTTGTGGGTGGGTGGCTAACCGAATAGCTAACGAAAACCATATGTTCTCTTCCATTGTGGCCTGTTATGTTATTACTAACTTGATAGCGATCGTATGCTGGCTTAGGTCTAGCAACTCTTTAATAAACAAATAAAAACCAACGATTGCGTCAGTATGGGTCGATTCTGGAAAAACTCAAATTGGTGGATCCCCAATATTGTATACATTGTATGCACTTGTGGGTTACCTGTCAATCCAGATTAAACCCTACTGCATGCCAAGGATTCATCTCAACTGGGGTGAAATGTCCTCTATGGTGTAAAGTAGGGAACAGTTTGTGTCCGTCAATTTTTCGAACGCGTTCATACACTGCAACGCCATACAAGCCTCCGCTGAATGTCGCCGCAAACCTCCATATCACTGTTCAACCCATTTGACATGGATGGAAACGATGACGTAAGCAAGAGTAACAAAACTGCACGTCCGTCAGTTGATAAACAATAGTTGTTTTTGTAGGTGGTCGCTGGATTTGTAGAATTCACATTCATATCACTCGCGTTTGAACGGCTCTCCTCCTGTCACTCTCGTAAGTCCGCAACATATGGGAGAATCACTGGACTCGGTTTATTAGAGCTCATCAGCAGTGCATATCTTTCGTTGTATCGGGGTTTGAACTTCGGACATCTGACATGCGAAGTTTGCATGTTGCCAGTGCTCCACCAGTGCACGCTAGAAGCAATTGGTTTATCACTTCTGAAGGGGCGAACGTGCTCACTCTTGAACGATGCGATTGGCTTAGCCCGACGACTCGAATGCTTTTTTCTTCTAAGTAGTGAACCTTACGGCACGTGTGTTCGTGTGGCGGTGCGATTGTGCTAGTATCCCAGTGATGTGAAAACACAAGGCTGCCCTTGCTGCGTCCTACAAGTTTTGTTAGGACTTTGACATGACCGTTGCCAGGCCAACAGTTTCAGCAGTAACAGATAAGGCTGAACATCATCATCCTAGTGTGTTGTGCGGATTGACGGGCTAGCGTGGCAAGCTTTCGGTCTATGACTTGTTCTTTTGTCCATCAGAATGGTACGCCAGAAACCGCGAAGCGATAATGGGATGTAGGTTGTTGTGCGGACGGTTGCAATCCAACCGTTCAGAAGAAAAAATTGAGAATTGGTCAGCCAACCAGATCAGAAGAATGTCTATTCTAAAAAAAAACAAGTTTCACAGGCAGGGTAACCCTGCTGTCAGTAATAACAAATGCGCGTACGAGCCAGCCCCCAGTCCTCCGAGTCGGAAAGTTTGCTTGAATATTGTAGCAGCATCTGAATACTAGTGTCTATGACTATGTCACGCAATTTCGCTGAAATGTCCTTTATCCTTTCGATGAAGTCTGCGATATAGATAAGTGGTCCATTATTAAATTTTTAAACCATCATAAACTAGAGATTCAGTTGGGTTTTAGGTGAGTCTCTCGCAAAACCAAATGAGTCCATTTCGCTAAACCCACACATATTTGATATTTTCCATTACGACGTGGTGGGCAGGAGTATTGGAAGTAAGAGCAGCTGAAAGTCCAAATCACACCAGTGAAGAGTGATGTAGGCCGCCTGGAATTACACATCACATGAGGACTCCGTCAGTGAAGCGTAACCTATTCAACACTGCATTGATCTGCTTATGGGTCTTCGCTATCGACCGGCAATCGTCAAGAGCATTTTTAGGGCTATCTCATCCCCACATAGGTAACCGTCGTAAAGTAAGTCCTTGAGACAAAGGTTAAATTATGCGGTTTGAACTGCAACTGATTGTGTACGTGAAAATCATACTCGTGAAGCACAAAGGGACAATGACAGGCTCATGTTCTGATCGGCCGTGAGCATTGGATACAGTTGACTCCATAAGTCATCCGCCTACTGTACAGCCTAGGCTGATTACTATAAAATATTTGAGATCTCTTCATCTCTCCTTGTATTGTACTAGTCCGCCTCTTATTCATCGCATTATACCTGAATTATGCTTTACCCACAGTATTCGTTTATGTTACGTGTGTTCACCGTAAATAAAAGAGCTTTTCTGGTTTAATCCTGACTACCCTAATTCACAACGTTTGATTTGGGCTATTTCTCCCTATTTGGGCAGGAACTTACACCAATTTTAGTAAATCGGGCAGTTTGCGGGGAACTTTTTTACTTTCTGAGGGGAAACACAGATGTAGCGGGTTCTACTGTTAAGCACTGAAAACTTCCCACCCGCCAGGCAAGTCGCGTTCCAACTAAAGCACGAGGCAGCTTCTGTGCAGCGCATTCAGCTAGGAGATACCATAAATGAAATATTCCGTTATTTCTCTCGTTAGCCATAATTTGATTCTCACATAAGTGTATTTGATCAATATACTGTCAGTCCCTGATTTTACCTTGAATAAGACGAAAGTGGTCGATCCTGGAAAGCAATCCGTCCCGATCAGGAGTCATCAGCGGGATGTGGCAGGATTCGGTCAACCAGTTTTGGTTTCCCTTAACGTCCATCGGCCGCCAGACTATCTTCTGTGCAAGACTAGTGTAAGTCTGGCTTCATCACCTCGTGAGTCCATTTCTGCTCTAGTAATTATACCCATCCTGAAAGTGTGAAAATTCGGACCAGTTCTCTGAATACTCACTAACATCCACACGCCAACTGAATTTGACAACAGATAAACTACTGAACGTTATCAAATTAATTGTCTGGCAAAGAGTGAAAACCCTAATAAATGCCATATCCATCAATGGTCAGTCGTCACTGAAAGATGCTTGAGGACTGATTCACACAGGTTTCAACACCATTCAGTTCAATGCGTTTTTACGTCTGCAGTTACCGTGTGACAAGCATTTTCTTTTCAAAACAGTCAAGCATATGCACAAATATGCAGTCGCCTCAACCCAGAAGAAACTGTCTATGCTGTCACAAGGGGAAAACCATCATTTTACAGGTTTTCTGGCGTGAAGCCATTTCCTTAGCCGCCTACCTTCCATATGTCTGACTTCTATTTGGAACAAATGTCTGTCATAAAAGCCATTCGCCTCCAGGCCTCATTTATGAACAGAGACATTTTGGTCCGTAGGTGTCTGCTTTTTTTGAACCGTGCATTTAGAGACTGATTCAGGGGTTGCCCAATCACACATGTGTGCATAATATTAATTAAGCTTAAACCCAGTGTGTTCTTTGGAGAATTCTATGATGCCTGTACCAATAGACTGGGAAAGCTAATCTGCAAAGAAGTAGGTTAGCTAAACTCGTACCCAGTCGGCGCATGTCCATGTGATGTGAAATGCGAGACGGATGGGTGAGTCGCTCGATATCCTGTCCACTCAAGAGTTAATTGTCCTGGTGATCAGCCAGTAGCCGAATCGTATAGTGCTCAGCTACTGACAGGAAGGTCGTGCTCTTTATCGCCCTAAGGTTCGCACTGCTAGTTATAATTAACAGGGATCAAACCGCTGTAGTCTTTCCCAGTCTCTCTGAAATTTTGTCACACTGTTCCGAATATAACGATGCATTTGCAAACCTGCAGTAATATTGCCATAATGCTACTGTTTACTGGGATGATTCCGATGTGTATTTTGTATTTTTTATTGTGTTTTATGTGTTATATCTTATGTATTGCATTGTGTTATATTTTGTTGTGTAGTGGTGCTAAAGATTAGTTTCCTTACTATACGGAGAAAGACTGGAAAACAATCATAACTGGTAGTTATTGTGCACAAAAATGCATCTTATAGAACGCAGTAACAGTTTCTGTTAACACTTCTTCGAGAAGTCTCCCGAACTGCTTACCCTGTTTTTGTTCGTTTCATCCATCTTTGTAGGAATCAGCCAACATCTGAGAAAGAAAAAGCTGTAGAAGGGCAAGACAGTCGCACGCTGTCCCAATGCATATGAAGTTGATGTCTACCCTGAGACCTGTCCACGATGAATTATGTCTACAGCTGCGTCAGACAAATTCTGCTATGGGTAAAATCAAGGCTAAACTTCACTTTTTCGGAACTTGGATGGGCAATGTGGGTGGCAGTTTCTGTCTGTAGAGGGCAACGCATATTCACGGATGATTAAATGTGCCCGGATCAATTCGAGTGGGAAAGTAAGGCAATGTAACAAACGAAGATCTGGTTTCTAAATGCCTTGTTGTATCCCCCAAGCGAGATCTCACAATTTTCACTTGAGATTTTCTTCTAACAGGCACCTTAACCTACACAGTTTTTCCAAAAGAGAACAGCATTAAGCAAGAACAGGAAAACTTGAGAACCATCCCCACAATAAGTTACCTGCAACTATTTCGATTTGGGAACATCATAAACGAGAGATCCAGCTGTATCGAAATAGTGGTTAAACGGGTGACCTAAACCTTCCGCGTTAGTATTCTGATCCATTCTTCTAGAAGCCGATGGTCAGTTGCACGAAGCCTAGTAGCACACGGTATGAACGTAAGGAAACAACCACGTGGTTCTTTTGATGGCAGCGAAATCGCATTTCAACCATGGGTTGGCTTCGCTGATCGTCTAGCGATTCAGCTTCTCGGTTTGATTATCCGTCTTATCCTGTGTAACAACCAGTGAAGATGCTAAATTGCTTGATGTGGTCGTTCGATAGTAAAATATTAAAATAATGATAGATTTGATCTTTAGTAGCGAACGTCGATTGAGAATGCCTGTTATTTCAGAACAGTTCTACGATGGGCGTGGCAACGTTGATGAACCGGTTGGCTGACAAGAAACTGTTGGACAAGACAGCCGTGATACTTGTGGCAGCGCGCTGGTGTATCCTATTCTGACTTACTAATAGTCCATCAACACGTAAGGATTTTTAGTGTCCCTACTGAATTTTCTCGAGGACGAAAGCAATCAGACCATGAGTAGGGCACAATAGACGAGTGACTCCACGTCCCTGATCAGATAATAATATGCTCAGTTATGCTCCGAATGTACCCAAAGGAATAAGGCTATCTAAAAGGATCAGTTTATGATGTTGAGAGTGACCTTGAATATCATCCAAACACACAAGCGCTCTCCTATTAAGAGTGCGGTGGCCTATCGTAATGGAGGCATCACAATAAATAGAAGGCGTATTTGAGATCCGTGAATGTCTTCCTGTTAGATACTCAAGATGTGAACTAACGGGCGGTTCGACTCAGGAAGCTCCAGCGTCCGACAACCAAGTCACAGAACCATATTCAATACCGATTACATATGTATTTTTGTGACGTATCAGGGGGGTCTTCATTGAAAAAACTCCATTTGGACAGTTGCAAAACAATGTCACTTCTAAACGGATCGTTCGTTTTGTTGATTATCTGGGAGTACCGTATTCTGGAAGGGCTTTCAGAAACCCGTTCAGGTTTTATTTTCTACGTTATTTCTTGCTAATTGACCGAAAACCGAATACCTTTCCAAAAAGTGGATTAAAACCACGTGTAACTTGCTTCTGATAAGCCTTCTAACAATTCTAACAAGTTGTTCCCCGAAGATAGGTTTTCACCCACCCACGAAAAATCGATTGATGCAGCTTTTGGGTGCAATGAGAACGGAAAGTACATGATGGTCTAAGATTCGAACTACTACTACCCCGAAAAGGGACATACTTGATACTCCATTCAAAAACTTCCCTTTAACTTAGGTTATCTTCTGCGCGCAGATTAGCAGTTTCCCTCGATTCTTCCAACCCAGCTGCAAAGTAAAGCGATTGGTAACGAATCTACCAAGTGTCGTTCCGTTGATGATTACAAGCCATAAACAACCTTCTAGTCAAGCATTCGGAATCACTTAAAAGGTTCGCAAGAGGAGTAACATTATGTCGGCACGTAGGGGTCACAGAACCTGTCCGAATAATCGGGGCTGATTGGGTAGATGTGCTACTTGAATTGGGTAACATATAGTATTAGCGTCCTACGTTTACGCGTTTGCTAAGATTGAGTTTCCCAGCTTGCTTTTAGTTACCACTAAAGCTGGAAGAACCGAAGGCGTGCCGCTTACCGGCATAAGAAAAATAACCAAACACAGGTCTTATTAAGTCATTTGAGATTTTTGCCAGGTTGCTTCTCTAGCTCCGCTCAGCGATTGTTCGAGAGAACGTCTTCAGCCCTTACACAGGCAAGTGTTAACTGCAAGGTAGCAGCACGTGGAAACAGCTGTCGTTGGGTCCAAAGCCTACTCCATTCACTGTCTTCACGTATACTTCGTATTCAGGTTACAACTGGTATTTGGCCAACTTTCCAACACGGAAAACTAACTGACCTCCCTGTTTAAGGGCTCCAGTTACTCAGTGACTGGACTCTGGAATTATTTTGGCTGTCTTCCGAAACATATGCGAAATTCATCGGGATACATTGTACGGTTTCTATCGGAAACCTGACCTCAGGTGCGATGATAGGAGAAAAACTCGTAGTTCTCTCAGTTACCGAAATAGTTGTCAATTTTTATGGAAATTCCATACACTTGAGGCATTTGCTGTTCGCAGTGCCTTAAGAGTCAATGGAATTTCCGATCTACTGTTGTTTAGGGTCACAACTCCTACGTTGGTTCTCAGCTTGGTATCCAACCCCTGTGAGATATTGAAAGACAAAGTAGCTTGAGACAGGGCTTAATAGAGACAAAGAAATACTGCTAAAGGTGTATTTATAGTGAGCACAGACTTTTCGCCAAGGTCAGTCTGGAATCATCGTGATGAGTCAAAAGGTACAGAGGTAAATTGCCCGGCTATGAATGTCCCATATTCCGGGCAACCAGAGCATGCCTTCTTTCGATCCGTAGCCAGTTCGAGAGACGCCCGTCCAACCGACGAGAAGTTGGGTTATTTCCAGTGGCACTACTCCAAATATCTATGGGATGCATGCAGTCTCATTCCCCATTATAGTTATTCATCAAATACTGAAGATATTTTGACGGCTAGTATATCTATGTGTCACAGTTTTCTTTGTTATTCTGTATTTTGTGACAGACATCTTACAAAGACTGATTATCAAGCCCACCACTGTTTAAATGGATCGACAGTTCTCAGCATGAGTCCGCCTGCCTTAGCACTAAACCACACTGTATGATTCACTGTATGATTTGTCCCGCAGTAGTGCTTTACATTGTTCAATATTTCTGCTTATCTGAACCTTTGTGTAAACAAGTGTCACAAGCTCAACACAGAAAGAATCACCCAACGGTGCTCCTACAGTCAGCACACATACACATTTTGTGGCTTGCCATCTCCAAATTAGCTCTACTGGTATGTCGTTTTCTCCCGCATTGTTCTGCTCGCAAGAATTTCGCATCCATACGTCTCTACCCTCTGAAGTCTCATTTAGTCAACGTACAACCGGGTCCAACTTGACTGCCCACGCCCTGTATCCATCAGGGCGCTCATCTACCCACGGGCTTGCAAACCACTTGCACTACACCAAATCACTATCACCAAATCAGATGTCTTGAAGAATTCACACACCCTACCAAAATGAAACTTTGTATCATGTTACGGACGAAGTTCGGGGTCCCACTTTCTTCCCCTAGATTGCAAATATAAGGGTAAAACGCAGTATAGTTATTGAGTAGACAGATTCATCAACCTGATGGCTTTGCCCCTATTCGGAACAATTACAATCACTGTGCCATAAAGCTTAAAGCACCCGAGGGAACTGGAAGAAATCCGATAAATTTAAATGGCCCGAAAAGTTAGGAAAATCAAGAAACATGGCTGCCCTGCAGCGATTTTCATTGTGATTTTCATTCAGCTGGGCGAAAATCCATTATCAAGTGCATCACTGCGGCTTCCCAAACGAACGGGACTTCGGTGTCAGTCTGTTACTGGCTCCATCTAGGACCAATAAGGAAACAGCTTACTTATTTGATTCCGCTCTTCGGATCAACATACAAGCTGACTATCTTTCCACCAGCAGCACGTTACTTTTGAATTCTTTTCACTCCTCGGAGCTATAGTTAACCGTGCAAATATCCCAGGAGATTCTGACCGAAGAGTGTAATTACGTGAATTGACAATCGGAAGTGTTTGACTTTAAATTCTTCTTACACTGCTGATTGAAATCTGGGAGGATTCAGTCTACAAGGACGAGGGAGAGGAGGGTTCAGACTGATATTTTGTTTAGTTGACATCGTTTCCTGCAACCGTATACTGCAGGCTAAGCGACTGCTCAAGCGGAAAACACCTGCACCTGTTGAATTCAACAATTGTAAAGTTGTTCACGTTAAATTTTCTCGGGGGAGGGTTACATTCATCTGTACTGAGGCAACCGTTCTTACCTGGAGTTACCTTCCTAGAAAGCCTGAACTTTACAACGACTGGGCTCAAACGACATGGTACGACTTTTAGTAGAATTCAGCTCATTTAAGTGAGTCGTGATTTTCAGGTCAGTTGATAATGAGCTAGGCTGAAACGCCTGGGCCTCCTTCCGAATCGACCGTCATATTGATGCGACCACGTGACCCATTCAGTTAAGTGTAGACGAAGCAACCAAGCACGATTATGGCCACTTCATTGGCTGTATTATTTGCGATGAATACCAAAAAGATATCGGGTGAAATTCTCCGTGATGCCGAAGAAAGATACCACAAACGGGCCAAAGAACACTTCAAAAAATACCTTAAGGAGGAAAATGAAAAGATGAACAATGTAATATTGGATAATTTGCCTAGTGTGAACGGTTATCCTCTTTCCGCTTTCTTGAGCCGCATGCGAGGATACACACCCTTGATCAGACATGGAATGACCCCACTGGAAAAGATACTCGACGAGAAAATAGCGGACCTCAGCGACATGTCACAAACTTCCGAGGATGGATATAATAAACTCAAGGTATCGTCTCGAGAAAAGATTTGTGCTATAAGAACTATATGTAGGCTAGCGGTAGATGAAGATGATCGAGAAAGGATGGCGAATTGGTTAGCAAACAATGCAGGGCCGTTAAATGAAGCTGTCGCCGCTAGCTTGGCCACCGAATGTCGTGACCTCTTGCAGGAATTGAGTATCGGAATCTCGTTTCTGGCCCGACAATTTCGCTTTCGCTTATATGACAAATTGGAACTAGTGATAGCAGGGTTAGTGAGATCCATGGCCATAGTTCTGATCCCTTGGGAAATCTATGTGGAACAATTTCGCGACGCAAAAGAACATCATAATGACGTAGAACTGGCCAGGGGTCGACAATTGGTCTTCCATCATCCACGGATAGAATATCAGTTTCATGAGGCAAATCATCGAGTGCTTGGTTGCATTTATTACACTTTGGGAGATCTTTTATTCAGCTGTCCATCACCAAAGCTGATCCATTTCTTTGAGTGTCGAATATTTCGACGCAAGGAAATGACACGAAATTTTTTGTTCACCATTCTGAACGTTGTTGTGACTAATTTATCTGAGATTCAATCGGAGGCTGAACAACTTGCGAACGTTGAGAAACAGCCCAGTTCTGTAAGCATCATTGCTGGTCGGTCGGTCACACCGCTGATGAGTCGAAGACGTAAAATCTATTCGGAGGCACTGTGGAATGAGTTGCCAGCAAACCTATACGCGGACATTATCCGTGTCTATAATGATAGGAATCGAGCAAACAAGGTCTTGATCAGCGAGATTATGGCCGTACTCCGCTCGCACGCCCCAGATAAACTACCTATGTTCGAGGAAGCCACTCTGAAGGCATTGGAAATGTATACCGGTGGCGGAGGCGGTCGACTGACTGAAACCTACCAAATTGGTAGACAAACAGTCGGGCGTGATGGAGAAGGGACCCCAACAGGTATAGGAACATCCGGGGCTCAGCGACGTAAGAAATCAGTTGTGGGTGAAATCGCAACTGGCCCAGGGATAGAAAAAGCTGTTGGAGAAGCTGGAGGTCGGCGGAAGTCAAGCCGTTTCACACTGGTAGAGGTAGACCAAACCGATAAAACAGACAATCGAACCATAGACACATCTAGCTCAACATCGTCAGAGGTCAACTACAGTTCAGATTCCAGCAAGCAAGAGCAGAACATTTCCCGACGAACTTTAATTGTCCCCAAAATACCGGACTTGATTCCTTCAGGTCGAGGCCATCGCGTATAGCTAATCGTGGTTTCACACGTAACGACCAGCGGAAAAACTGAATGCGGTTACGAGCCATGCTGCGAAGTGTAATCATACGTGACACCTGTGTTCAAAGATCCCTGTGCCTGTTATCGGGTGTGATTTGCATCCGTAGCTGTAAGTTATTGGGGTGAGTTTTACCAACGTGAAACTAGCCAACAATTGGTTATTTCTTTTTCTTTGCTCAGTCGGATCCCGGAACCACTGGCTAATTTCATAGTTGTGAGAAGAATTGATATTGTTTTTGAGAGCTGCCAGAAGGAGCTACAACTTTTGTTGTTCCAGGGTTTTGGTATCGAAATAACGTTGCCCATTACAATAATAAGCCACTCTGAATACTCGTAAATAGGCATACCTCTATGCAACAAATAGTCGTCACTACAAAGGAGCTATACTGGGTTAGAAAATTGTGGCCGGATCTTGAGTCTCACCCACTGGCACTATGTGCTTATCGGGCTTCAATAGACTGGTATATAGAGCGTACTCTTGTTTCACCGGTATTCCAAAAGGGCATTGCCAATGCAACCCTGGATATGCTGTCTTTCTCTTCCTGCTATTCGGGAATGGGACCACCCTTCCTAAGCTCAACACCTTGTTTCAATTGAATCTTAATCCACCATACCTTAGATGCTCACAACTTTGACCCACACACGGACTAAAGTGGCTGCAGTATAGATACTTTAACGGTATATACGTACGGTTGAAGCGAGTAATGATATTGATAAACAAGGGTTCAAGACTCAGCAGTAGAAAAGGGACATATCGCAACTCTATATATTCTGTGTGACGTCATCAGAGTTTTTCGCCCGGTAGGATCGATTTGCCCAGACCATCATCACCAATAATCGCACCACTTATAGGTTTAGGTTGGGTCTAATGGGTTCTGCTATGTAGAGTCGGTTTGAATCAATAGTTGGTATAAAGAATACATACTTTCTTTAACAGATCAATAGTTGCACAAGGAGGGTTAGGTAGTGCATGACAGTGGCGCGGACGGGGCCGGTAACCGTTGCCATACGGTAACATAACGGACCCAAAGCCTGTCTTATGAAATTTGGCAATGCGGAAGATTCGCGGCTGAGCATTTACTCATATTGTCCGTATTTTCAAGCGTCATGATGACACAATAGTTTGTATAGAGACAACACAGTGCCGGCTATTCCACAATACCCTACTACCATGCATGTACGAATCTGACGAAATTGGCACGTGGATAAACCCGTTGCGCATTCTCGAAATGCGGAAGGCAATTAATGTACACAAAGTGGTAGACAAGTTCGAGTTAGAACCAACATCCCCAACTCGCATAGTGCTAAAACCAGTGAAACTAAGCAGGATGTTGACTCCGAAGTGCCTAGCTCGGATAAAAACGAGGTGAGACGTATAGGCAGTTTGGTAAGCAAGCGCTGGATTTATTGGCAGGCAGTGATTTACCCTTGACACGGTTTGTCAAGCGAAGGGGAAGTTACCGATTTGGTCGAGTTCAGTGGCGGGCGGACAGATAATCACCTAGACCTCTTTCGACTAATATACTAAATCAGCGTTGCTTGTCAGCTAAAAGTTCTTGCAGGCTATTGTGGGTTATCAGTTCTAAAAATCACCGGTTTAGGTGGCGAAATTGTCCAAATCTGGGCGTTGTTTTCCTACTTCATTTCACAGTGGACTAATCGCGATCGTGTAAAAGCTATAGGACGTGTGCCTACCGGTGAACAGCACGGTGGACAACTAACTTGGCCACCTGGACGTTAAGTCATCACTGAAAGTGACACCATTCTGGAACACCGGTGCCCCATGGCATTACAACCAAGCAAAGCTTCCTAATGAGGATAACAAAATTCGAGAGAAAGAAGTCAATTGCTAGCCTAGTACAAATATCCAAGACACCCGCACGTCCAACCAGTAAATCTGAATAGAAATGGACCACAAGGTTAGCAGACAGAACCAGCATCATCATCATCATCAT